>NC_142676.1:16037630-16200130 GCF_964200805.1 Pocillopora damicornis
TTCTAAAGGTTCCACTCACTGGGTTGTCAATCTAACGCGGTACAATTTTTATAACACTTAACCAATGAATCAAACTGAACTAAAAAACATAGGAAATAGTTCCAAGTTTCAAGTTATTTGCTCTTTCCACGATCACTGTTTTTTCTCTTTCTAAATTCTTGGGTATTACAGGTTTCAACCTGACGCAACAAAAATAACGCCAGCACTATAAAAGTCATAAGAAACTTATCGTCGGATTTGAATCAAGTTAAAAATTTACGTATATATAATCGCATTGACGGATATCATTACCTAAAAACTAGACAAACAGAGAAGTTGGAGATGAAGAAGACGTACCTAAGCTACCGCCTTCTTCCATAAATTCAGAAAATAAAAGCATATTCGGATGATTATAGAATACGGTAGAACCCCGCTAACTCGAACTCAGTGAGCTTGAAGAAGCTGTCAGCTTGGCATGTTTGTCCATTAAATCAAGTTGCGGCTACGGCTGTACTAATGGAACTTTTATGATAAATGTACTATTCCCAAATAATAAATAAAACAAGTTGTTCGTGATTTCTTTAAAAATAGGTACTGCACTGTCAGCTTTAAATATATTTTTCACGGGAAAGCAAAACAAATCTTGTTAATAAGGGAAAGAAGTGATGATTGGGAACATCTTACGACTCTATGTCAAAGAACAGAAAACTATATATTGGCTACCATTTCTCAATTCCAATAAGCAAATATCCATTTTCAGTGAGGAGGCATCTTAGTTTACTAGATGGAAAAGTCGCTGAACTGTAAACTACCGTCGGCAGGAAGCTGATCAAGACATGCTGAGTGACCCGGCATGGGACATTTGGAAAAGACTCCCGATTTGTATACACCTGACGATGAATGTTGTACATGATGGTATATCTCTGGCCCGTAGCGATTCCGCATGGAGAGTCCTGGGTTACGAAAAGCATTCACCCACATACCAGCAAACTTGACTTTTGTTGGCTTTTGACCGCTTGCGACAAGTTCCGCGCTCTGAAAGATATCATGACCATAAAGGTCGATTTTCCATCCGTTTTTATACAGTAAAATAGCACCCAAGACCTTATGACCATTTCTCCATCCCTCTGTTCTTTCTGAAATCACTTTGTAACCGGCCGCTTTGAATCTTGGAATAAGCCCGAACATAGCCGTAAAGTTATCATTAGGGAAGTGAATGTCTGCATCAAGCTCCCACGGTAAAACTCCCTGGAACTTAACAGCACCTAGAACAGAAGCAAACTTAGTTCAATAAATTTAGGCAGGTTTATAATCTCTTGATTTGGGTCAGATATAGGAAAAAAAATAAATGAGTTTTTCAAAAGCAAATGGAAGAGTCGCCTTCCATCTACATCTCTCTAAAAATTGGTCTTACATTCGGGTTCGTAGAACCAGTGACCCAAAAAAATAATATTTCAAGAATTTTACATCCTCATAGAATCTTTTTAAAAACCACCACTTCTTTAGATGGTAGCTATGAAAGTGATATTTACATAACATTCGTAAATAAGGTTGTAATTTCGTACCAAATGTTAGAATTCTAGTCCATGTAGGTTATGTTAGCGATGTGGAATATTTGACAAATGACCCCTTTAGAAAATTTTAAAAAAAGATAAAATAAAACAAGAAATAATGACAACAAATTAAAAAAAAATGGTCACACAAGGAACTCACAGGATTAAAACAAAACCTCCCTCGTAGAGTAGGAGGTCAGGTGTCACATTACCTAATTGTGATCCTTCATTTAACTCGCACAAAAGCCCTGCGTTTTCACACTCCTTCATGACAAATTTGATCATATCTGCGAGATTCTCCAAATCACAAGGAGGGACAAGGAGTCCTGACTGTTTCCTACAACTAGCGGTGTTATCATTGGGCCGCCCGCCTCTCCTACAGCCATACCAGCGGATCGTTCCGTCGGAATTGATCCATTTTTTGACATCCCACTTGTTAGCCAAGGCCACATATTTTTCATGCGGAATTTCCTGCACGTGAGTCTCAAACATAACGTCTGGACAGCTGACAACAACTTTCTCTGGATGTTTCAGTTTTATTCGCCAGAAAATATCAAGAAAGGCACCAAAAGGCAGTCTAGGAAAGAGAATGCAATAGATGAGGTCAAAAGCTTTCAGCTGTCAGAGACTAATATGGTCTAATGGCTCCATTTGGGGCAGGAAGAGAGTCACTCACCTTTCGCGGATCATTTAAGACAAAAATACGCCATAACAACAAAAAACCATTTGGAGCCTATTATGTCAGTTTGAATTTAACATAACTTCATAAAGGCTCAGAAAGAGCTCCCGCTTCCGTAAGCATTTGTGAAAAGCTTCGAATTGATAACCATGGTGGAACTCATAACTTACGTTGAGAACAATGCCTAACTCTAAAAGAAGTGACAAGACATTTTTTACTTAAAACCCAACATGGATGATTCACCTTTTAAGTTTATACCGGATAAAACACGTTCCGAGAAATAACATGCAAATGGCTTCGCCCATTCTTACGCAGCAATATTCCGGGGTCTTTAGTAAGGAGAGCCACGGTGAACAAAAGAAGTTTGCGACATTTCTTGATATCGAAACTGTTTCCCCTCCCTAAAACAAAGATTGGCGTGAAAGAGACAGGGTTGGAGAAGAGAAAAATCTTATCACGATCTTTCCCCTTCTCCGCCTAAATCTACGCCTCGCTTTTATCGCAAAAAAAACAAACAAACAGACAAACAATAATCGAGTCCTATTTGGATACATGTGAATATCAGTTGATATTCTCTCGTCAGATATAAATGTGCAGACTCACTTTTCATCAAATCCAAGTGCCTTGAGTTCTTTCGTCTTCGCCATAAATGGACCAGGAAGCACGTCACACACTAAGCAATCAGTAAACGAGCGATAATAACCATCCAGAAAAAAAGCAACCCAGTTTCTGAAATTCACTTGAAAACAGCCTTTGTCCCATTCGCCACGTTGATTTTTGTGACTCCCTCCTGCAATGATTGTATCTTTGTTCTCGCTGAGCACCCGAATGAGTCGCTCCACATTTACATCATCAGTGAAGTATGTAATATCCCGTGCAAATAGTACATAGGGCGTGGATACTGTTTTGAGTAACATCGACCATGTTTTTCCGTGAGTTAGGTCATCGAATACCACGTTGGTTATGTTTGACCCAAATTCTTTTAAGTTTAAATTTGTCTTCGACTTGGACACAAACATTACTGGTAAGCTTGGATAATAGTTTACGATGCCTTTAAAAATTTTTTGTAAATTTTCGGTCGAGATCTCTTCAGGTGATGTAACAATCATGGTCACAAGCTGGTCCAGTGGAACAAAGTCTGAACAATTTACTCGGTCGAAACCTTTCCTAAACCGGGGAAACACGTACTCCCAACTCGGTGCCATGAATTTCTCAGCGCAAACCTCTTTCTTTAGCAAATAATTTACGGAAGAACTGCCCGCTGAATTGTTTTTTTTTAGATCATCAGTTAAATTTCCATCAGTGGATATTATTAACTCCTTGACAAGTTGAATATGTTTTTCTAAACGGTAGAAATGTAATTGCGAGTGTTGTAGGCTGCGCTGTGTCTCGGAGAGTTCTTTAGCTAAGAGCCTTAAATTCTCGGTGACGTAGTGCTTCCTCCCAAAAGTTGGGTTCGTAAGCTTGTGGAAATGCCTTATAGAATCAATCCGAAGACTGGATGTGAGCCAAATTAACAAGCCAATGTATGGTATTACAACTATCACGGCTAAAACGAAACTCCGTTTGTTTGGATACATTGCAACAATTTTTGTACCATGAATTGTTGAAATGATGTGGCATCCACACTTTTTATTTTCTAGAGAGTTGATGATCTTTTTCCGTAAACATCAGTTATGAGAGTCTTCAGGGATAAAAACAAAACAAAACAAAACAATAACATGACGATTTAATAAAAAAAATATATATATATATTCAAAAGTTGAACGAGGCAGTACAGGTGGTTTCATTTCTTTAAACAGCGCAATTGAAAACTTTTCACCTGGAGAGCTGCAACAAATCACATGCACATCAGGTATGACTATAGGGGCATGTCAAAGGCTAAACAATTTATTTATCACAAGAAACTCTGTGTCAGTGTGTAAACCTTATCCCCTCTCAAACGTGTGAAATTAATCATGCGAAACTTTGCATGTAAAACAATTTTGCCTCGCAACAACAGAGCACTCGTAAAGAAAAGCCCATTTTGAGGTTGAATTTTTCGCTTCTCGGATCGAGCGTTCGGAAATGGAGTCTGCAGCCTTGGGCTTTTCTTACGTACGTAGAAAACCTCGAAATGGATAACTCGCTAAAATGGGTTTTTTCATCAAAGTAAGCGGTCAGATAGCAAGCGAGGCATTGTGGAGGTAAAGGAAGGTATTTTTATTGAGAATTTGACTGTATTTTGTATTCCTAAGAGCGGTCGTAAATATTATTTAGCAAGATAATCATCTCACAGCTGGAGTCTGGGCCGCCGGTGGATAGCCTTTGAAAAATTTACTCGTGCTGAATTATACCAAATTGCACTCGAAATAAGGTGACTACCTCTTCAAATTATCACCTTTGTCAGGAGATTCAATCCAGATACCAAAGAAGTCTCTCGAGTCTGTTTTTAGATTCGCACAACCGAGCTCGATTCATGTTCACCGTACTCGAATAGCAATCCGAGTACCATTTCAAACCAACCTCGGTTCAACGAGCTCGAAATGCGGTCAATTCTATTCGAGCTCGATTCAACTATATCGTGCTCAATTAAAAGGACGAGCTCGGTTTACCTCGTATTCTATCGAGCACGGTTTTTTCTATCGGTTTCATATTGAGCTCGGTTTGGTATCGAGCTCGGTTTAACCTTCATTCAGCAAATGAGAGGTAATCTGGTACCAAGACTTGGGAGGGAGCATGGGACGAGCGAGAGTGGCCATGTTTCTGGCAAATTTGTCGAGTTTAGTTCGTGAATTCGGGACTTTTTAGGAGTATGTTTTCGGTCGAGTTCGAAAAAAAAGAAGAAGAGTGACAGAAGAAGAGCAAAGAATGATTTATACTGCTAAGGAGATGAAGGAAATGACACTAAGGTGAGCATTGGCTCTTTACGGGAGGGTGTTCCGAGTTGCTGGTTCATAGTTTCTAGTAACGTTTTGTTCAGTTTCAAACTTAAGCTCAATCCTGGAGTGTACGTTTCTCGGTTATTTTAAATCTCAGTAGTGTAATAAGAAAGTGTCTCCCTCCATTTTACCAACCCCAAGTTTACCCCACAAAAAAGTATACATGACAACATGCAACAATACACACATTCTATTTTTATTATATAAGCTTAATACACTTTCGTGTTTCTATTTTAATTGGTCTTTTGTGACGAGGAAAAGGAACAGAACTCTAATGAAATATGAAAATCTTTTGGAGAATATGACAAAAAAAGTCTGAAAAGTAATGTATGTTCATCCCTTGCAATCAAATATTAAGAAGAATAATATTAACTATACTGAACATATGCATCAGTCATCAGATACCATGGTTAATTGACGACATTTCACGAAATTAAGAAAGTGTGGCGGGCTACTGTAATTGTTAAAAGAAGCTAAATTTTTAAATATAAAATAAACATACAGTTCAAACTGTGTTTGTTTCACTCATTCTATTCAGATATTACATGACACAATCACACTGCGATATTATTGATACCAGTGAGAGAAATGTATTTGTGAATCCAGATTGATTAAATGTTAGCTAGATGAAGACAGATTTGCCAATTTTTTGAAAAGTGAGTAATTTTCAGGAATTAGTTTGATAGTTGAGAGCAAAGAGGTTTCCACTATTAAAAGGTCTTAAAATGTTCAATCCAGTTATTAATGTGTTAATAGATCCACCAAAAAGCCATTAAACAACTGCAACAGTTCACTTTTAACAAAATAATCAATGCTTGTTGATCTAACCCTGGTTTTTAAACGGCTTGACCTAGCCCTCTTCATAGACTGCAAAAGCCATATCTTTAATTGGCAGTCATGACAAAAAAACACAAGGAAGACATTTTGGGCTGTACAATTAGACATTATAAAAATGCTAGTTCACTTTTTTTTTTTTTAACTGAATTGAACATTTTATGACCTGCTCATGAAATTAATACAAGTTGAGGAGGTGAATAATAAATTAACTAATATGAAGTCTGCCATTTTCGTCGTTCTCAATTCCAGGTGCCATCACAATCCTTCAAAAACATACTCAATGTGTTTACAAATCATAAAATTGTTCTGCTAATTATAATTGTAAATCTCTTGTCAGCATGTTTGATTTCAGGAACAAAAGCCAACTGTTACTAGCCTATGTACATAATCCATTTTTGATATTCTTGTTTTTCCTTGACAGACTTTTGATTGAAAGCTTTTCACTGTTGCATGCATTACATAAAGAGTTTAAATTTGTGTTAAATGCTGCAGCATTTATCTGTATCACACTTTTACACTCTGCGTACTCATAATCTTACCAAATTTCTCTTATGTTGAAGGGTCCTTTTTTGCCTTCTTTCTTTTGGCTGTTGTCCTCCTGTCCCTCCTTCTTTTCTGTGTACCTTGTTCTTTTTCTTTAATTTCTCTCTCTCCTTTCATTTCCTCATGTTCTTTTTCTACTACTCCAGCTGGTATTCCTCCATTCCCTCCTTCATCTCCATTTTCCAATGTTTCTTCTTCATTACTTACTCCTTTTTCCTCTTCCTTTTCTTGTTATGACTGCATATTAAGAATATGGTTTTTGCAGTCTATAAAGAGGGTTAGGTCAGGCCGTTTAAAAACTAAGGTTAAATCAACAAGCATTGATTATTTTGTTAAAAGAGAACTGTTGTAGTTTTTTAATAGCTTTAAGAGTTGATTAGATTGGTGGATCTATCAATACATTAATAACCAAGATTTTCATATTTCATATGAGTTCTGTTCCTTTTCCTAGTTACAAACGACCAATTAAAATAGAAACACGAAAGTGTATTGAGCTTATATAATAAAAATAGAATGTTTGTATTGTTGCATGTTTTTATGTATACTTTTTTGTGGGGTAAACTTGGGGTTGGAAAAATGGAGGTAGACACTTTCCTATTACACTACTAAGATTTAAAATAACCGAGAAACGTACACTCCAGGATCGAGCTCAAGTTTGAAACTGAACAAAACGTTACTAAAAATCATGAACCGGCAAGTCGGAACACCCTCCCGTAAAGAGCC
This sequence comes from Pocillopora damicornis, assembly GCF_964200805.1. Classification (NCBI taxonomy): domain Eukaryota; kingdom Metazoa; phylum Cnidaria; class Anthozoa; order Scleractinia; family Pocilloporidae; genus Pocillopora; species Pocillopora damicornis. The sequence continues at coordinate 16,044,866 of NC_142676.1, forward strand.
AATACTCACCTTAGTGTCATCTCCTTCATGTCCTTGGCAAGATAAATCATTCTTTGCTCTTCTTTTTTTTCGATTTCCGTTCCTTCGAAAGTTAAAAAGTGTTATTCCTCCATGACATATTCGTTATTAGGAGGCAACTAAAGAGATTCAGATAGAATCGAAACTGCAGCCTTTCCCAAGAATCTACTCATCTAGCAGCAGTTACACTCACAGCCGATTATCACATCGCAAACAAAATTCATTAAAAGATATCTTGATAACAGCTAAGCTTTCAGGTCAGAAGATTTAGAAGCGCAAGCGAATGGCAGGAGTCGCACAAGCCAATCAACACCTTTTAACCATCGACTACCTTCTGATTTCCGGCTTATCCGTTGTGTCGCCGTGTGCATTGTGGACTGTTATTTATTGGCGAGTGACTTCTTTCGTTGCTCTTATTCATCTGTCCTTCATTCAGTGATCAAGAGAGTAGATTTACCATACAACACTCTCCATTAATAAATTTCCTTTCACCTTGGAAAGTAGATTTACAACACAATTGAGTATACGATAGTAACGCTATGTAACGCAACAATAGGCCTGTTCTCGGCCATAATCGGTCTCAAACATTATCACTTAAAATGCGAGAAACACATGTACCTTTTGAGAGCGCTTGGTCAGAGCTGTTGAAGAAGGATCAAAGTGGCCATCCAAATCTTTGAAAGGCTCCAAACTACGACGTACATCAAATTTGACCTTTTCGAAAACCGGTCTCAAATTGCTTACTGAAAAACAGTGATTGCGTTTGTCCTTAGGAACTATAGAATGCGCGACAAATACGTACAAAAAATACTTTTACACATTCAGAACAAATCAAATTACATTTACTCATGGTGAAAGGAAAAAAGAACGGCCTAACGTTTACGGAATGTTCAGTCAAAATCTGCCGATTTTTGCTGCTCTCACCGCCATATTGAAAATATGCAAAACGCAATCGGAGTGCGCACACCACCCGGCTTTATATAATCCACTTAATTCCCCTAGCTCAGTCGTAGGGTACTAAAAAAAACCAGTCAAGTTGTAAATGAAGTAAATTTAGTGACGCGTAAAGAACCGCAAGTAAAGTATAAAGGCAAGTTATGTAAATTCTACTCTAAAAAAGTACTCGGTATTTCTGATTAATTTGAAGTTGATTATAGCTGATAAATACCTGATCTCCAGTGTTATTTATTTATTTATTCTATACTCCCTTGCCTTGAAAATAATTAGGGTTTAACGCATTTCTGCGAGGGTATTTATGCTTTTTCCCCCTATCCAGCTTGCTAAGTAACTAAAATACTGGGCTGCATCTCCCGGGCTCGTTTACTGAGCACATAAAAATCACACAAACACATTGATCTGGAGTAAAAATGGCTGAGGGCAAAGGCCCAAAGCCGGTTTAATCAGTAATCAAAACTGAATCAATTATTACCCAAAATATTTGAATCTGGGAAAAATAGCTTGCCCAGTAAAGATGAGGGCTGAAAAACAACGCCAACAAAATCAACTATTAACTTGAGCTAAAACAAAGACATGTGGCTGGAATAAGGGGAGGAGGTGGGGTACACACAAACGTGTCACTTGCGAAGAAATCTGAAGTGAATGACTCTGTGAATTCTGTCACGAGTATTAGACTCCAAAAAAGGTGGGGGGTCAATACATTGCAATACTCGCACCCCTTAACCAGGCCTGTCACGCATCTTGCATTGTCATGTAACGCTCTCTACACGTGACTAACATATATCAGCAATTATCACAATAAGAGAACATTAATAATCGGGGAAAAAAAAGCATAAAAATCCTATTCGCGAGCAAATATTTTCTTTTTTAGAACTCAATTTATTCATTCGGTATTCTTAAAAACTGCGCTCTGCAAACAAGAGCGAACGACTCTCTTCAAAATGTAAACAACAAGCGGTGAATGCATTCAAAGAATGACATAGACTTATAAAAGTGTCATTTCACTTTTTTCACGTTTTTGTCCGCTTTCAGCTTTATTTTTTTGGTTAAAGACGTTAAACGAAACCTTGCGTTTTAGTTACGTGGACCCAGGGCCCGAAATAACAGCGTACACCGAAACCTCATTGGTGGGTTCACCACGATTTGCAAGACAACCCGTGAGACCAGAAATATCTAAAATCAAAACAAGAGGTGACATCGATTGATCAAAACTTGCAGAGGTAATAATTCCATGAAATAATTTGTAGAAACGCTTGCATAGTTTGATTGCTCTGAAGAAACGAATAACTATTTTGATTGAATGAATGGATAACTCTTTAAGCCGATCCTGATAGGCGAGAAAAATTCTTCAATATCGACGAGTCGCTGCTCTTTGTTCTGGGTGTACTTAGAAAACTTCAAAAGAAAAAAAATCCAGTCTCGGTCTACAGTGATCGAAATTTCTCGTTCAAGATCTCTTTTTGAAGCTCTCAAAACTCTCCGCTTTAAAAGATACGTATCCAAGTCGAAGAGGTTTCGCGAAAGACTGAAATCTATAAACTTCCAACACAATATGTGCAATAATTCTCTGCCGTTTCATTGACACATTTAGAACAAAAGGATACGTTTAAACCTTTGCGGCCCAGGACATCTTATAATTAAGCCATTGTTCCATACCTTTGAATTCGCTTCTGAGTCTTCTGCCACATACCCTCACCTTATTTTAACCGAGTGAAAACAAGCACTCTCGAAGGCAACTCCGAATGAATAAATTGAGCCTTCAGGGTACAAAATCTAGCGGTTGTGCCCATTTCTAAAATACACACTTAAATCGGAGTGAAGTTGTAATGTCTGAAGACATGAAGTTTTCGGATCAACATCAAAAATTCAACCATGAAATCCTCTCCAACTTCCTCGTGAAGTTCTTAAAATACTCTGGCGTGCATGGAAGTTTTCGTATTCTTTCCTTGCTTGAAATAAATACGATCATGGTTGGTCCAAGTGAATTTCCGCAATTCGAGCTTTTTCTTGAGTTCATTGACCGAATTATACAGCTTCTCAGGAGTCAATGATAACGTGATAGAGATCTTCTTACTGAGGTCCAAGACCGCATTTGCAACATTTCACGTGATTCCTGTATTTACTAAAAACATATGAAAAACACTGTCTGAAAAGGATAACGAAACAGCATGCTTTTCACTTGGCGAAATAAGAGTGGAAATGACGTGAAAATTACGTGAATATCTCCATTTTTCATGTAATATTACTCACATTGTTTTAAATTCTGAGAAAATGCCTCATTATGAGGATAAGAATACACCTGGCTTTATTCTAGTGGTTACGAAAGCATGTGATTATCTATTGTAAAAAAAGATAACGACATTCACACGCTTTTCGCATGCCTTTCACATAGCAATTTTCAGAGCTGGTGAAATTTTCATGGGAAAGAAGAGTGAAAACTTTGTGAAGACTGCGTGAAAATTATCACTCTTTTCACATAGGATTCACATGCTGTTTCACATTTTTGGTTCTGTTTGCGATATACTAAACAGCAACTACAAATTCCTTGCCGTCGCAAAACTGCTCGATCGGCAGCGTACATGTAAATGTGAATTCGTGACTGCTGAGGAGGTAAGCCGCGGACATTTCAAGTCTCCACGTGAAAAGACATAAAAATTTCAAGCATCCTGGTGTATTTACCAAGGTCTTAATATTACAGGGCAAGAAAAAAGGGTGGTCATCAGATCGCATAATACACAACATATTAAACAGGTCAAAAATACCTCGTGGCATTTATCAACAATGCAGGAACCAAATCTGAGACGAACACTTCTTCGGTCTACAGCGAGAATTGTAGCCTTGCTTGTACTTAAATGGCACCGTAAACATAACCTTCTTCGCCCGGCGCGATCAAAGTTTGAAAAACGTTGCATTCTAAAACCGTACTAGTTTAACGGACTCGTGTCCGAAAGCTCGCGAAATCCTTACCTCATTCCGTGAGTTCGAAGTGCTTATAAACAACGCAACGACAAAATATAGAAACATTTCTACAAGCGAAAATTGTAGCCTTGATTGTACTTTACCACCACGGAAACATAACCATCATCGTCTAGAGTGATATGACTAAGAGGACATAGTAAATTTACGAATTCATTTACTGACGCTCGCGCGAACGTGACAGCGATGCGTAAGCTCGAAGTATTTAAAAACAGTGTAAAAAATAGAAACACTTCCTCGCACTACGATAGAAATTGTGGCCTTGCTTAGAGTAGTTCGAACACAGACGGATATGTGTTAGTATGTGAGTAACAGTAATGATAAACGAAAAATATCAATAAACAACCTACCTCTTCCTTTCTTTTGAAGGTATTTAAGGTAGAAGAATCATTCTGGCGGTTCATCACGGGTACTCAAGTTCCGTCTTGTGTTACTAAGCGCCAAATTTTTAAATTGATCTCCAACAGGAATTTCCAAAGGAAAGGTCGATGTCAGAGCTACCTTAATGGCATTTATGCTTCTTTCAGCGGACTGGCTCTAGGTTAGTCTGAAAGAAGGGATCCCGATCTCTCGAGGCGATAAAACCGAAAACTCCCTCTCGCTTTGGGCTTCATCACAACCACTCGTATTTTTAGAAATGAGCCCACGCTCATTTAAGCGGACAACCTATTTAAATGGATGACGTAAACAATAAATGCCAAACGGGGTAAGTTTCTAAAGAAACTGTGAAGCTGCGTAAGTGGGGGAGTTTTAAAATTACCCTTTATATTTTATAGCCTAAAAACCCAACGTTTTGCTAATTTGGGGAAATCTGCGTACTCCAAAATATTCATACCGAACTTACGCTTCCGTAATCCTGTTGTCATTGTAACATTCTCCAAATAAACAGGCTACAGTTTCCTTCCTGATAAAAAGCCACACTCCATTTCGTATGCTCAACTTTAGTGCTTATGCCTACCTTCATTTTTAGCTTATTCATGCTGAAAGCAATGAATGAGGTATTGTGGTGAACCAGATGTTGACAGAAGTTGTCGACCGTGGACGGAAGTTGTATTCCGTGGACGGAAGTTGTATTGTGAACCTTTGGAACGGACGTAGTCTAGCATGCTCCCTACTCGGTGAAAGTCAAAATTAATTTCGATGAAGCTCAGAAACTTAAATCACATTTCCGAACTTCTGAAAATTCAACTTAATTCGAGAAGCCGAAATGTACACACCTTGGGGACCCGTAGCGGGTTCATTTCAACACACGTTGTGACCACTCAGAAGAGCATCAGAGGCAGCCATACTGTTAAGCCTCGCATTTGCATTCGTCGTCAGTTGGTATAGAGTAATCATAGCTCCATCATTGTGCTCGGGAGCTCTTCAATATACAGTCTACACATCAATCACAGGCGGCCAAGATAGTCTCAGTCAAATTTTTATTTCGAGCTCCAATATTTCGGTCCGGACTTGAGGCTCGCTCGAAAAAAAACAGCAATACCAATACGGTCGGTGCAAAATGCAAACTGCAGACTGCAGACCGGGTACGAAATGCAGACTGCGCACTGGGTACAAAATGCACACTGAGATTTCATACTGTTTTTTTCGTCTGATACGTGATAACATGCCAGCTTACAACTTACCGAGCGTCACGCAATCGTTTTTCCACGATCATCTTTCACGATTATTTGCACTGTTGTGCAATATTCCTTGCCCGTTTCTTGATCACAATCTTTCATAATATAACTTCAAACCTTCATATAGTCTTCTCACTTTGCGCGCGAGTTGGTTGGTGTGATGTCTGTTGAGAAGTTACCAACTTAATGGCATTTGGCATTTTGTTCATTTTGTTGACAAAAATGTGGACCGAGACCAAAATTTTTCCTTCGACTTAATATATTTTCAACGTTCAGGGGTTTACACACTGAATTTCACTTATGTGCCTCATATTGTTTATAGCTTACAGTAGGAACCGGCGAATTTTTATAGGGAAAAGGGAAGCTTTACTTTCGTGAGTGGCCATTTGCTTACTTTTATGGTAGTTTTATCTCTCATCTGTTTGGTGACTACGCAAAGGCTGAAGGCTTGAAATTCTGTTAAGAACGATTGTGGCCGCTTTGTTAAAAACCAAATGCAATGGCCGCTTTGTTAAAAACAAAAGATATCAAGAAACGGGCGAGGAATATTTCACAATAGTGCAAATGATCGTGAAAGATGAGGGTTACTAATATTTTGCTGCCAGAGCAACATTTGATACCTGATTATGCCCACCCAGCCCATTCTCCGCCCCACAAACACACACACACACACCAACAAAAAGGACACTGTCTGCCTAATGACCTCTGCTCATCCCACCTCCAGCCCACACCACCTTTTTCCCAATGCTCATCACGACGAATATACAAGTTTTCTCATCACACACCTGCCTAAAAATAAAATGAAATTTATTCCGTAAGTCTTGAAAGTTGAATTCAGCTGTATCTAAATTCAACAAGTCCAAGAAATCAATACAAACTTACAGTGAGGACACTCGAACCATGAACACCAAGGGTGCTTTCCTCTGGGAGGATCCGGATTTGGATTTGTGATCCAAGATCACACAGATCACGGTGCATGAAAGGAACGAAGTTTTAAACGAGCTCTCAGAGAATTCCAAGAAGTGCGCTATTTTAAGACTTGTGTATGCACGTGGGTTATTGAGCTCTTCCCTGAATGGCTTTTCTAACTGCACGGGCTTTTAAGCGCACAATTTTTCTAATTAGAGTATTCATTAGAAGCACATTTTTTCATGGTAAACTCAAACGATGGAATTAAAACAGAAGCAAGTACTAATTACGATATGGATACTTGGGAACCCCAAATGCCTTCGATCAGTGGCTAATCAATTTCACTTTACAAAATCGATTTTACTTCGTGTTTATCTCAGAATTTAGCTATTGCCAATAATCTTTCCGGTCAATATATGAAGTACCTACTTGTTTGAAATTGAGCACCGCACCAGTACCCATATTTCCAGCTAGAGGAGGTGAGACACTTTCAAGCTTACAGTATCTTGCCCAAGAACACGATGCAATGCTCCAACGTTAGAGACCAAAACTGGACTGCTTAATGTCGAGTCCAGTGCACAACCATCCAGTCACCATGCCTCCTCCTCTGATCCTTATAACGGGAGTGGAGTGAATGGGGTCAATCAGGAAGGGTGGAATGTAGGATTTAAATTAATTATAGACACGTCTATAATTATTTTTAGGTTTTAGGCCGCTTGTCGACCAATTTAATGACACTTTTGCTAATACAAATTCATTATTTTTCTAGTAATTTTGTGTTAACAACTGAGTTGAAAACGTAAATTAGCCACTGTAAAGGGTAAAAAAGCTGATGTTTCCCTTCGTTCGCTCTGACGAAGGGCTAACGCTCGAAACGTCAGCTTTTTTACCCTTTACGGTGGCTAATTTACGTTTTCAACTCAGTTGTTAACATTAAATTACCTGCTATACTCTCCCACCGACGCAGCACCACATTTTCTTTAGAAACTTACCGCTTTATTCCTTATTCTTCTGTCACCCAAAGGGATTTGAGAGACAAAAAAGAGATGATGAATAAGTTATTTATCGGCTTGAGGTAGTGACCGACGTCTTTGCATAAAAATACTACCTAGCCGGAAAAACGAAGATATGGTTATGAAAAATGACAACGTAGGTAGGAATGTACTCGGCGACTCACGAAAGCGTTATATACCGTTGCCCGTGGGCAGAGATAGGAAAATACGGACCGCGCAAAGAACCAATCAGATTGCAGGATTCGTTACCGTGCCCTCTGAGAAAAAAAAAAGAAAAAACTGCAATAAGTATGAATCTTAGGTGAGCTGGTGGTGGTAATACAGTTTGGTAAGCCTATTCATACACCAATTTCAATTAATGTTGCTTTGTCGTTTGTGAAACATAGTCCTTTGTGCATCGTGGGTAGATTGATCTCGCTTCTGTTTCAAAGGTAATCAAATTAAACGAATTATTGCAAGTAACATTCAGAGAAAATTACTTAAAACAAATTTGGATATTATTGGTTGTCCAAATGTGGATAAATGAGCTACCCATGATGCACTAAGAACTAGGTTTCACATAGGGCAAATAGCAATCCAAAGCAACATTAATTCAAATATTTGTGTCAAGTTTGGTTGTTATAAAATGTGTTCTTTTTGGAGATATTGAATTTTTTATGTTTGATGACATTATGAACTAAAACTGGAGTGAGCAAGCAAGTGACACAATTGCATATCAAACCCCACTACAAGGAACATTTAAAGGGGGGGAGGAGAGTTTAAAGACTATTCAAAATTTATTCCCTCTAGCAAAAGAAGAAGTAACAAAAGGGAACACTGAAAAAGTTGGCATTTTTGGGAGTTCGAAAATGCCTCAAAATACAAGATTATCGATTCACTGTACGCACAGCTACCGGGATAGATTGGGTTTGCACAGCCTGTCAGTTTTTTTTTCAGGTGGCTAAGAGTTCCAGAATATCTATGACTGATGAGTTGTCAGCCGAAATTCTTGAGTCGTTAGGGTTCAACCCTTGTTCGACCCATTGCCGTTTTTAAATGTAATACTTATCGGAGCTCAATTTTAACACTTAAAGATAACTATACTCAGTTTACTGTATTATCAATCGCTACAACTGACTATAAGCATTCTCAGTGAAAAGGTTAATGAGCTTGTGTCTTCTTTACTGGTAAACTTTGACGGTAGATGACTTTTCTGTTTAAAACACCTTTAAGTAATCTCTAATTTTTGTTTTAAAATAGGAATTACCTGGTGATGATTCCATTCAAAACGAATCATCCATCATGGAGCCCCAGCCAATGAAGTGTCAGAAACCTTAAGTCTCGAGTTTGAAATTGTGAAGGATTCTATTAGGAGGGGTCGACCAAAGCTGATAGACAACTGTGGATATTCATATTTTAGGTTTTAATATAATAATAATAGTAATCAATTGCAAAGTAAGAGTTGAGATGGCAACTGTAATCAAAGTTAGGTAATAAGCTTTTCAAGAGCTATGTGTAGTGGCCTTGTTTCCGGTACCCAATAGATTCAATTCGTTTACATAACTATGAGTAAAAATCTTTTTAGCGTGCATATAGACTCCGAAATGTATAGTTCAATTATAAAGGAAGTAATGTAAAATATATAGTTCAATTATAAAGGAAGTACTGTAAAATTTATAATTTTGACTCGTCTTTACTGGTTTTGTGCTTTCTCTCTCTTGTACCATTGTGAGCGATGCGCGGGCTCGATGATAACCACGATAATATTTTCCTATGGCCAAGCAGCATTCGTTGTTTGTACAATCGTCCTCTAGCAGTTTAGCGTTTGTAGCTAACTCTGTTAAATCGCAATGGGACCCCACTCGGGCACTTGTTTGGCTAGGTTTAAACTGGGATTTAATTACTAGTTATATTTCTATTACTGATAGAAGCATGCGCATTGCCAATTTCATTGCTCTCATAGACAAATTTCTCCTATCCGCTCCCTATGTTACGGCTCGGGATCGCGCCAGTTTTGGATAACTTGACTCGTCTCAAAACTCGTTTTCTCTACAAGGTCATTGAATCCATGCCTAGTTAGGATTCCCGCTTCACTATCGGGCTTAATAATGATTGTCTTTAGGAAATATTTTTCTGGAAAAACAATATTGTTAGGCTTAACTCGACAGCTATTTTACCTTATAAGGCTCCCCTCTTAATTACCTATTCGGATGCTAGCAGTGTCGCCTGTGGGACTTATGTTGTTGGTACTAATGAAGTGTCTCATCGCATGTGGAGCGTTCGAGAAGTTGCTAAAAGCTTTACATGGAGAGAACTTAAGGCAATACATTTTGCTTTAATCTCATTTAAGCTTTAGTGCCTTAAATGGCGTTCCGACAACCAGGGGGCTGTGCTTATGCCTCAATAGGTTCCCCGGGAACTTAATGTTTCTGCTGATGCTATCAGTAATATCGTACATTTCGATGACTAGTTTACTACCCGGTGGTTCTTTGACGGGTTTGCGAACGCTACCCACACCCATCTTCCCAGATTTAACTCCAGGTTTTGCGTACCAGGCGCTGGAGCTCTTGACACTTTTTCAGTCTCGTGGAAGGGAGAGAATAATTGGTTAGTCCCTCCAGCGCATTACATTATTCGGGTTATCCAACATCTCCTTGTATGCGGTGCTGTGGGTATTTTGGTCGCTCCTTATTGGCCGTCGAATGCGTTTTGACCTTTCTTGTTTGCAAGTGCGGTTGGAAGCCAACCATACGTTATTGCATCCATTTATTTTTCCGACACTTCAAGGATTTTTGCCTTTAGGTGTTATGAAGACTCGCTCCTTGACTCCGACAGATTCAACAGCGCGGTGCTGCCAGTCAGAATTGACGCTAGGGGCCTTAGAGCCGGGAGGCCGAGTGGCTTTACTCTGGTTCACGAGTTCTAGCTCTCACAATTTATTTCTTCATGTTTCACAGGAAACTAATATTCCAGGTGGGTTTTTCCCCTAGGTTTTCCTATTGGTTTCTTCCCGCCGGTTTTGTTTTTCAGCGGCCATTATGATCGCTGTGGTTTACTGATTTGCATAGGGTTTTGTAGTACACTTTTTCTTCTTGTCCTTGTCGATGTTATCAAAGATGCCTTGCAGCCTAATTTTGAGCAGGTTGAGGACAGTCGACTCAAGGTACTCAGTGGGTTCAAGCTCTCCCCGGCGTTCTGCTCAAATCCAAAGCCGCTAGTACTGCGAAGAAGTACGAAAAGGGTTTCATTATACTTGGAGAAAATTTGCTTCACAATTTAGGGAGATTGTAATATTTCCCCCCTCCATTATTTTTATTCCATTGTGTTTTCTTATTTCAATTCGAAATTCTGTTTCGTGTCGTTTTATTGATGAAGTTCATTATGGTCTTAAATGGGATCATGATTAAGCGGGTCAGCCCGCTCTGTGCAATTCCCCGTTGTTGGCTCCTTTAATTGAATCCGCCAAAAGGCTTCTTAGCGTTCCTGTTAAGAAGAAGGAACCAGTGACCCCTGAGGTTATTCAGCGGTTATTTGCTTATTATGGCTCCTCTCCCGCCAGCTTATCTGATTTACGAGTGCTCACTTTGTGTATTTTAGATTATGCAAGATTTTTTCGCATTAAGGAGTTGGTTCGGCTACGCGAGTGTGATTTTCAGTTTGAAGATGCTTTCATGATAATTTTTGTTCACCGTAGTAAGACTGGTGTCCACTGGGAAGGAGCTTGGGTTGTTATTGCTTAAACTTAAAAGCCTACTTGTCCTTATTTGTTAACCCAGCGATACTATTGAGTTGCTTCCTTTTCAGATGAGAGTGACGAGTTCATTTTTCGCCCGCTTTCTTTGGCGGCTCTTCCTCTTTGTCTTCTAATAGAGCACGTGAAATAGTGTTAAGCACTTTCGTGTTCATTGGCCTTCCGAAAAAAGATTATGGTTTACATAGCCCTAGGGCTGGAGGCGCCTCTGCGACTGCTAATGCCCGAGCCGCTGATCGACTATTTAAAAGACATGGACGCTGGAAATCCGACAAGGCCAAAGATGGCTTCATTAAGGATAATATCCAATCTTCCCTGTTTCCTTAATTGTTCTTGAGTATTTTAATTTCCTTTTTTCATCAGCAGAGAGCTTGTATATGTACTGCGTTGCTTTCATTCATATTCATTCGAGTCATACGAACGTCACTGCACCCTCAATATTAAATACCGAATCAGTGAGGGTTGTCAGTTTTTCACATACATATTTTAAAAGAGTATGCAAAAGAGTGAGTGCATTTATTGTATAATCAGTCATTTGCTTCCTGTATTTTGAGCCTTCCAGAGTTTCTTTAATTTTGCTGCCAGTTTTTCATATACATATTTACAAAGAATATGCATGAGTGAGCGCGTTTTTCATATACATATTTTCAAAGAGTATGCATAAGAGTCAGTGCGTTTATTGTATTATTAGCTGTTTGCTTGTTTTATGTTGAGCCTTTCAGAGTTTCTGTAAATTTTCTTGCAAGACATTATAAATAGGGTCATACACGGCTCATGTTGACGCACCCAAATAATCTCATTTGCGGGGTATTTTACAATTGCTCCACAATATGAACATTGTTAAGAATATTCCGTTGCCCTTTGCGGTCTGATGCGACCGGCACCAAAAATTTCGTCATTTTTTAAGGTGGAGGTGGTGGTGGGGCTTGAGGCTGTTATAACTACATTATTTTAATGCTCTCGTAAAAACAATATCGTGCTTGTCTATTTCTCCTCTTCCTCTTCTCGAAAAAAATATAAACAGCAAATCGAGGTTGAACGAGGCACAGGCCAAGGCATAGATGGTCAGAGCTGTGACAGCAATTTTTTACATAACAAAGTAGGGATGAGAGGAGCACGCTCCCTACGTAATACTACTTCTTTTAAGAACGTGAACAGAAGGCTCGCGCTGTTAGAGATGTCATCATTAAAACACTTGGGTTACCTGTTTGGAAAACCTCCTAATGCACTCAAGCAGTTACCTTGTAAGGTCTTTTTTAAATACTCCTGCAGACCTCAGGAATTTGTGCTAGCACATTGAGTGAAGATGGGGGAACATCTGGGTATAAGCCAGCCAGTGAATATGGGGGACAACCCTCTGGAAGACGAACATCTGCCTGTAAAATGCAAGAATTGTACAATAATGAGGGTTCTGGTGGGCTGCAAAAGACACATGATGAAATCAATGAAAATCGTAAAGAGGATACCGGTCCAGAAGTGGTTGATTCATCTTCAGTGGTAACAACCTTAGCTGAGATGGTGGAAGAGAATGGCCGCGGGCTATTCATCGGTGTCAGGAGAGGTTCGCCGTTAAACAGGGTGCTTTCCATGTGGGATAGAGAGAAGAAGAAAAACGTTGCCTAACCACACCCGCTAGTTAAAGTTCATTTGAGTGAGGAAGGGTAGGATTGACTCAGGTGCAATGGCTAAGTTTTTACATCGACTCTCCCTAACATTAGCTCTGTTATATTCCCTAAGTACATGCCTTTTGATTCAACTTTTCATTTCCAGAATGGTAACTTCAAAGCTTCAAAGCCTCAATGCTTATGGTTTGGATAGTATCATCCAAACTCACCCATGCAGAAGCTAATAAGCTAACCATAAATGCAAAAAGTCAAACTTTGTCATCTTTAGACCGTCATAAAAGAAGCTTAGCTATCAAATTAATATAAGGATATACAATAATGCATTCTTGAATGCAAAGATTAGGTAAAGTTCTTGGGAGTACTAATGGATAAAAAGTTAACCTGGAAATATTATATCGACTTTATTGCCTCTAAAAATTAGCAGAGTTGTTGGAATTATTGCGCGATTAAGGTACTTCGTTCCTTTTAGTATTTTAATCCAAATGTATCGTTTTCTGATTTTCCCTTGTACATACTGCACAAGTTTATCTGAGGAAGATCTTTATCTTACAGACACAGGCTCTTCGGCTAATGTTCTTTGCGGGTAATATATCTCATGCTATTCCTTTGTTTGTCTCAGCCAATGTTTTACCCTTTAATATGCTTTATTTTGAAATAGTATGTTCTCTTATGCATGATATGTCTACCAACTCTGCCCCTCATCGTATCTGTGACCTTATTACCCTTTCATCCGACGTCCATTCATACAACGTTAGATTTCGGATGCTGGTAACTTATCAGTTAATAAATCAAGAATGAGTTTTCGACCTAATTAATAAAGTAAATGCAGTGGCTTGAGCCGTTTGAGGTAACTATCTTCTGGAACGAAATGCCTTTTTAGAGGGCGCTTTTCGCCACGCGTATCTGGCGAAGTCTATTAAAGGGCTTTCCAAAGGGCAGTATACGTATTCAAAAAGTATAAGAAAGCGGAGGTGGCAGGCTTAAAACTCTCTTTGAGTTGATGCATACAAGAAAGTCATTACGACTCAATGCTCTAGCAAGAAACATGGTCCAAAACTTGACGATGGAGGCGCCAATGTTCGAATTTGGGAAATGTTCCAGTTAACACAAGGTCTATTTCTCTTCACTGTATAATGAGTTTGTTACCCTCCAAAAGTTCCATGAAGGGACCTTCACAAAGTACATCAATAACACTGGCAGCATCTTCGAGCAAACCAATGAGGAGCCGTGTTTGAAGGCAGAGACGTTTGAGCATTTTTATATACAATAAATTCAATGAGCATCTAATGGTTACGGATATCAAGGGAGTTGGTTATTGTCTTTGCGACCTTGAAATACCGTCAGTACAGCAAGTGTATGTGGTAGACAATTCTACTTTCTTCTGCACAGGCAATCTTTCTACTGTTGCAATCAAATCCTTTAAGTCGGTGTATCATTGCAATAAATATTACAACCTCTTGAAACTTAAAAAATTTTCTGAGTGAGTCAACACAGTCGTACTGCTTATACCTGGTGGAAGGGGTGCTGTGGCTTCACTCGCAGTTTAGGCGATATGCATCGCCAACTGGTGCAATGCAGCTTTGTATTGCTCTTTTCTTGAACCCTGTAGACACCTCCATGATTTATTAGACAGGAAAGGGTATTAACTTTCTGCTTTCTGTTCTGTTTCTTTCTGTTGTTTTCCTTTCTATAAGGAACAATGTTAAAGTTGAGGTTCAGGTTATGTTACAGGTTGTCTATCACCATGTCACGTGGCACATAAGGTCGGCTCCTGCATCATCTTTGTTTGAGGTTCTTTTTCAAGGTTCATGTTCAAGGCTTAATTTATTGCTCGTCAAAATTGTTATTGTGTCGCTTAGTATTCAAAGCAAATCTTCACAGCACACATGTTAAAAGCTGCAACTATCTATTACTCACAGGTTGCCTTTTACAGAAAGCATCTGCAAAGCTTCATTGCAGTCCTGTTTACTAACATATCCTGCCACCACCAGATTCAACAAATATGCAAGAAGCCGGCCATGATTTCCATTTAGTTATAAAAATGTTAACAGTTTTGGAAAGACATCTATATAAAATTTCTCTTCAAAGTTTCATACTGTTACTAAAGCTGTGAGTATGTAAATTTATTTCTACCACTGTACTTCATTTAAAGTTCAAACATTTAACGAGAGCTTCGACATACCCATTTAATCCTTTTTTTCAACCTGAGGTAAAGGGTTTTAAATCATATATTCTCAGATTAAGGACGCACAATTCTGCCCCTATGGGAGAATGACGTAACCAAGCTTACAAGTGAGTCAGCAAACAAACTTATCAAAGTAATGGTAAGGGAAAATGATGAAGTATTTGACTGTCAACAAACAGACAATAATTTCACAAAAGTGCGTTGCAAAATCAGTTCAAACCTGTACACTGCTCAGCAGAAGGAGTGAGAACACTAAGCCGTTTCCTCTCCTGCAATAAGAGTCATACCATAGAGGTGCTTCCAGCAAACAAAACCTCTGTTACACGTACTAAATGCGGCCTCACGCAATTTACCAGTAAATGCAAGAAAAGATTTTATGCAACAGCCGAATTTACCTCTCAAACAAAGGACACATTAACCATAAATTTGTTTGGGGACTATACCATCTCATTTCAAAGGGTTATTTAGATATAAAATATGACATTTTTAACTCAGTTTGTAATCCAACCCAGTATAACTATAGCGGCTAAAAATTTTGTAGATCATCCAGTAGAGGAGCGAACCTGCAGCGAGTGATTCAAGGCAGCTATCCTAATTCAGTAAATAGATATATTGGCTGCAAAATTCGAAATTTGTTTTTTACCACAATGTAGTTATCTGAAAGAAAGAACAGTGGAAACAGGAAATGTTCCTGTTTAGAACCAGGGTAAGTTTATTGATAACGACCCTAAATGTTACACCCTTAGGGTCAAGAAAGGCGTTCACATAAGACTTTCATTCCAATAACATCAATAGGGATAACAGTATCAAAGTACCTAAAGCAAGGACGACCACAATCAGACAACAAAACAGCTGATCAACAACAAAGAGGACCTGTGGGGGAACAAAAGCTGCTTGTCGGAGTAATAATGAGGATCGAAACGCACCAATGACAGCACACCAAAACGTACCAATGACCACAAACACAGGTCTGATTTAGTTTGTGTCGTGCTTTGACTTATTATTATATTAAATTCCGTGAAATATGAGTTTCTTTTTCATATTTCGAACTAATAATTATGGTTAAAAGCGCATGCTTAAATCTTTCATTTTGTGCCTTTAAATTGCCTTTCATCAATTTGAGTTTATTGCATCTTTATCAACAGATCTAAGATTTTGTGCTAATAACATACTGAGGAAAATGGTATCGAAGGGTGTGAAAGACAAGATGACAACAATCTCGTCACAATAGACAACGAAAAAAATCAATACTATTTTACAAAATTTGTCACTATTTTCACAAGATGTTAATGATAGTCAATTTGCATGTCTTGCAAAACGACGCGTTTGAGAACAGAGTACGTAGCAGTTTTTGAAAATTAAAAGAATACCAGGAATATTATCAGAAACGCTAAAATCTGCGAGTGGGTTTTTGAATTCTTGGCAGCCCTTACTAAAAGATGCATCACGAGCTATGATATCAACAGAATAGCCTGGTCTCATTTTCCTCCTAAAGGTAGCCCACAGAGCGCTACTTATGCAACCTTGGTGATAAGGATGTTCCAACGAGAAGAGGTATCTCCCATTTGTTGGAGATTTGTGGCATACATCACAGCGGCATTGAAAAAACCGTCTCGACTCACTTCTACCTCCATTTCCTCTGTTCCTGATATCCTTACCGCGCTTTACCCTCGATAAACCCGACCTTGGGTGAAGTGAAGAAACTTTCATCCCATCACGTTCAGGATATCATGTCTTTATATCTACCATCAACTTTCGAGCATTGTAGGTCCATTTCAATGTCAAGAAAGTAATATTTAGTGGATTTATGGATGAAGATCAACAAACAGAAGGTAGGGGCTTTTTGGATGGAGATCAAGTGAAATACTGCAAGAACCTTGCGAGTTACTTGACTTGAGCTTTTCCTTCATTTAGCTTAAAGATTCCCTATGAGAGACAACGCCTCTTCCAATTTCTGTCAATTTATGACAGCAATGGCCTAAAGCTTGTATACATTCTCGATACTCTTCTTTGGTATAATCGGGCCTCAGTTATCATGACTTCTCGATTATCCGAATTTTTTTGTCTAGTCCCATTTCTTTGATGAATATTTACAAGGCATGATGAAGATCCCTAAAAACTATGATTATGAATTATTTCTAATTAAGATTTTAAGGTCTAAGTTATAGTTATATAGAAAAAGGTTTGTTTCCTTTCGAAGAGAAAACGTTTCGACCAGAGATTTTGGCATAAAGTTGAATTCCACGATGCAGTAAGCTATTGCTCTTACCCTTAATTCCAACTTCTAAATTGTTTCAGTTTCATTTTGTCTCGTTTAATTAATATTTTCGATTACCTCGACTCTCGATTATTCGGGCTATTTACTCCAGTCCCTACAAGTCCGGATAAGCGGAGTTTGACTGTATTAGACTTATCTGAAATCAACAAATATCAAGAGCAACATGTTATTTAGAATAGAACACGATTTAAGCTGTCTGCAGGGAACTAAGCTCGTTCTAAGCAAGGCATCACCTAAATCTTTTTTGAAAATAGCATGGTATTCAAACTAACAGGTCATCATTTTTGAACTCGTATTGCAAAAGTTTACAAGATGTTTTCCTTACTAAAAGCTTACATAAACCTTTATTAAGTGTATTTCTAAATAAAAGCCTTTTTTTTTTACGATAGACAAAACAATGAAGTTTCAAACTCATTGAAATTGAGAATTACTGTTCAACTTCAACCTCACCAGATCGCGCTCAAAACGTGGGTTGCTTACGCGGCTCACATCCATTAGCCCACGTGAAGCCCTCGTGCAGTGCCTAGCCGTGTGCCCGTGGTACGCTACACTGAAGCTCGAAACTCGAGAATGCGCACTTTATTGTCATCTATCCAAGTTACGCGCGCAATCGCGCCTGCGCATTACCTTCTCCCTCGTCCTTCCATTACGTAATGGCTAAGAGGTACAGTGGTACAGTTGGCCGCGCATGCTAAAAGTAGCACCTTGTACGGTCGGTCATACGGTCGCACGTCCAAATTTTTTCGGCTTGATGGGTTACTACTATTTCGTATAATTAGCTCCGCTATAAAGAAGTGAAAGGTAAAGAATGAAAATCGAGTGTTCCAAAGACTGGTCAGGAAGAAAAGAAAAAAGCATAGGATGTTGTTATCAGTGTTGGTCTTATGGAGCGGATTGAAAAGGAGCTGGTTCTTAAAGCCAAAAGAGGAAAGAAGTTATCTTTATGAGTGTCGCCAAATGTGAGCTACAATGCTCATTGCAATCAAGCAGAAGAGAAATGGAACGACTTCCATAGCAATATATATGAGGAGAGTCAGCCGTATAACTAAGTATACGAAGATGGATCCAAAGATCTCTTTCTTCCTGGTTCTGAGAGAGAATTATTCACATTAAGCAGATATCAAGAAGTATGAAAAGATTTTAAACTTTGACCTTGAGATATCAGATTGATCAAGTGATTTCGTAAAAGATGTTGACAATGTTCTTAAGACTGCATTAGAAGTTGAGTTACCTGCTGAGTGTGCAAGGTGCCACAATGCTACTGATCTCACAACAGACGCCGATGAGATTACAAATCGTCAAGTTGCCAGTCAGAGTGCAAATCAGACTGAAATTGATGTTTTTCGCGAGCGTGGGATAAAGAACAAATTCTGAGTTCCCATGAGGAATCGAACCTCAGACCTTTGGAGTTCGCGTTCCGATGCTCTACTACTGAGCCATAGAGACTGTTTGGTGAGTGGGGTCTATTACAAAGTTCATGTGACACGCGTCCTGCATACTGTTAGGATCAACAATGTCGATAGCGTCATGTTTGTAAATAGAATAAGTAGAGATGGTAAGTTTTGAGCTGGGTAAAGAAATAGAGAAAGATGTTTTTCGTCTTGTCACGAGCGTGGGGCTGTAAAAAAATCCAATGGAAATTTCACAGGAAACAGTAAACATGACCATAAAATGAGAATGTATGGAAACCAAAAAAGATCCTTAAATGACTTATAAGATATTCAACTGTCCCCAGTAAGCAGCGAAAAGGGAGAAAGTAGCGACATCCAAACACCTTTAACGCGTCTGACGGTTAATATTGACTATTTATTTTGATGATTGACGGTAAAAACTTGTCATTTTTGACGGCTAACGTTTGCATTTTGGGCCCTTTGACGGATGACGGTTAAATCGCATTGTGTAAAGTCTAGCTACTGCTGACCTTGCATTTAGTACATATCAGACTGGTAAACAGTGGAGACTTTGAAAACAGGTTAAAATGATTGGTAAAGTGTTATCTTGTGCAGGGGTGGCAACTTTAACGTTTTGGGAACGAACGGCTGGTCCCCGAGGATCCACCGGTTCTAAGTAAACGCTGCTTTTGACAATTCCACGCAATCCAAGTTAGCTAAAATTTGGCAAATATGTTATGAGAGAAAATTCCGTCAGAAGTGTCATTTCAATCCGAATCGCCTGACTATGGGTAATTGCAACTTTAACCCCAAGCAAGACGGAGTATTTGTATGCCCCGCCCTATTACAGCGTTACGGATGGTCAATTTCAAAGGTCGCGATGATCGGCATTCAAATCAGAGTTATCAAACTAAAATAGCAGATAAGGTGATTAAATACATAGGAATCATAATACATTAATACACAGGGGCCTTGTGCATTCTGTCACCTCTTATACTCATTATTGCTCCATGGGAGCCTAATATAACGGCCTAGCTCAAAGAATTTAAACAAAAAGATTTAGAAATCTAATCACTTCTAGTTGCTTAATCGTTGTGACTTTTTCCGAAAAATTGTAATTCTTGTCGGAACGGCAGAACCTTTACTTCCGGTAAAAGATTTCAGTAGGGAGGACATTGGAATTAATTTTTTGTTGTTGACGTTACTCACTTAGGAAGATATGGCAAGAACTGCACCCAAAGTTTTCCCTAATTAATTGCAAAGAATAAGATAAATTCTGGTGGTTTAAAAATCCTATTCTACTTCTTCCACACGAATATATATAGTTCATTGCAAAAACTTTGAAACCTACGAAGCGTTTAAACTGAAAGATGAGAGACTACGGCTTTATAAGTCAGATGTGTATGATAACCACCATTAGTTGCATCATCTATATTGGTTCATGCTTTTTAGGTGTCAGGGACTGTTAACGTTTTTGCAATCGAATGTGTATTGTGTATAATACGTATATATATGTAATTCTTATTATGAGTCAAGTGCTTTACAACATCAGTAGCCAGCAAGCCACAACCTAAAACAACTGTGCCCTGAGCGTTTAGTTTGTTTTTGTGTTTTCTTAGGACTTAAAATGGGTTGTGTATTAGTAAGGCTATAATTCTAGAACTAACGTGACAGGCACTTTTATTAAAAATCCATCGAAAGCATGGATATCGATATAACAAAAATCAAGAAAAAACACCAAAATCACACGTATAGACATGGTATAATAACAATTTCTAATTTATGACGTAGACACTCGGGTTTATGAACGAAATGAGCATATAACAGGTCGAACCGACGCATTAAACACTACGTACTTCAGCTTCATTTTATGTTTTAGAAAACACTCTAAGGAAAATTCTCTCACTCCCTAAATTATGATTCTGATGGGCGAAGCATCTCTAAGGGATGCTAAAAGTCGTTTTTTATCTGCCTTCCTATTCAACTTATATTTTAAGCCATCGTTAGTAGTACAAAATCAGTTAATTGAGCAGTAGTTGTCAACACTGTTAGCAGGTTTCTGTTCTTAATATCTTTAACCGTTGGCATCATTGCAATGCTTTTTCTAACATGTATTTCTTGGATCTTTAGGTTTAAAGGCAGATGATTTACCCATCTCATTAAGAACAGTCCAAGGTGTTCCTCGAAATCTTTCCGCTCTCTCATTAAACCTCGTTATTGAGTTGTCTCGCTAATGCCTACTGAGCTACATACCTGATCCAAAAGGTTGCATAGAAAAATATTAGCACATATATGTCAATCATCAGTCTATCAGGAACATAACTGCATAATTACCCAATCTAAACAACTAAAACCCTGAAGCTTCTACCAAAAGAGCTATTCTAAGCTTAAAGCAGTTTTAAATGGCTTCGTTATCCGTGTCAAAGGCTTGCTCGTTAGTATAACACTTTTCTTCCTCTCGGTGATTGTCGATATGACCCTTGACTTTATGAAGCTCGACGCCGTCGTCTTCGCTGCAGGCAACCCTATTTCTTTTCAGCACTTGCTTTGAATTGCACTTTCTGAAACGTTATAAGCAGTCAGAATATGAAATATGATTATTTACGTGTTCTTCTCTTTTCTGGGGCTGTATGAAATTTCAAGTCCTTCATTTGTCGGTATAGGGTAATGTCACATTTTCGACAATTGTTTTATATTGAACAGGTTCAAAAACCTCGACACACGAAAGATAAATCGGAAAAAGGGCGATGTGATTAGAGTAAAATAGGAAATTATTTAGGATAAGGACATAAATACCAATTGCCTTTTTTGGCAGTGATTATGATGAAACGAGAAAATAGTTTACAATCATTTAAAAATTTTGCACGCACGCGATTGGTCAAAATGCATCACTTGCCTCAGCTAAACTACTGGAAATCCGAGGATATACCCCAACTGATATTCCCAATTTTCACTCCCTGCATCAACTCTATTAAGCCGTTCTTCAGAATTGAATTCAAGACGATAAAGTGTTTTCCTGTTTTTACAGATGATGGGATATGTTTGTTCGTTCATAAAGTCGTACTAGAGAACACTGAAAACTAAACATCTCAAGCAGTAATCGCTAAGCTGTTTGTAAACATATTTAACGCGTGTTACAGAAATATACGAAGGATAATAAACGCAATAGCATCCATTTGGCGCGAAATATGTCCGTTTATGTGTCCTTGGACATTATCTGTTCCTCGAAGCTCACAGTAATTGTCAAGCTTCGCTCTGGAAACTGTTCGCATCTTGGAACAAATGACGTAGGGGGAGAAATGGAGGCTATTGTTTATATAGCATAATAAGACGAGGTTCTCATTTTACACTGGTTACCCAGTGACAAACGTGAATGAAACTCACCTGCAACATCCCAAAACACAAAGTATGATGGCCAATATAACCCCAGCTGCTGCCCCACCAATAATGAAATAGCCTATCGTTGTTTCTTCATGATGAACTTTTGGAGTCTCTGTGAAACTGCTCTCAGTGGAAGGGTCGAGGTACGCAATCTTTAGGTTAACAACTGACACGTTCAGGGCCTTTTCCAAATTTTCACGAGATGAATTTATGACTGTCAACAAAATGTTTTTATCCAGGGTAGAAGGAGAGTCACCAGCCACTCCAGGTGGAAACTGGACGTAGATCGCAACTCGAATCTGCATAAGATAAGGAGTTCGCTCTGGATAATCTGGAAGGAGATGGACTTGATCTGACGTGAAAAGTATGTAGTCTAGTGCCCTCCTGAAATCAAAACCATACCATCTTTAGCTTGAGAGAGGTAGAGGACCAATTGAACTAAACAGAAAAATGGCCATGACTGGATTTTATTGAAAAAACTCATCTTATTTGTTGACAAAAGAATGAATCCTGTCGTCAAATGTGCAGTTTACTTCTAGTTCTAGGCCCACTTGTTCGAAGACTTATTAGCACTAACCCTGGTTAAAATTTAATCTGTGTTTCTTGACTCCTTTCAAAAGCTTTTTTTAGATAATTTTCTCTTTTTTTTTAGAGCATTAAAGCAACAAATTGTAGTCAAAAAGAATGATGATGAATTTTCTTTTAAAGCTTTCAGATCTGACATCAGATTCACAGTTCCCGGAGTTATCTTAACCCAGCTTTGAAAATCCCAGCCCTGTTGCTATCCCAAATCAATAAAATAGCCTCAGTCAATTTTAAGGCAGTAACGAATTTCTGCTATAACAAAATGTTACTGGGTTTGGGAGCATATATCTCATTTACTTGCAGAACGGAATTAGTGGAAAAATTTAGTTATGCTTAGGCTTGGTAGTGATGTAGTAACCTTTTTCGAGGCGCTGTGATCTCACAATCTCTGCTTTCCCCACAGAAAGTGGTAACAGAATCTGCAACTGCATCTTTGAAGACTTGCTCTAAGGGCAGATTCCACTGAATAATTGTAAAAAGAACAAGGTTGATATATATGAAAAAAAATGATATTCTGAGTGTTGTAGTCATAATGGCAAATTCGATAAGATGCGTCCTTTGGAGAAAGACAAATTTTTTCCTGCATTTTTCAAAAACTAGAGGTTTCTTTTTTCGGAAAATATTTTCAGTATTCATGCAGCTCCCTAAAGGCTATTCAACATATTTGAAATTTTAAATTAATCCGCTCTCGTGCACCCAGACAGGCGCAACAATTTTTCTTTTTTTTTCTTCACTGTCTTTATGTAATGAAAAGAATTTTAGATGGCCACGAGAAGATACAATATGTTTCTTCTCACAAAAAAATTTTTCACTTGTAGGGTTAGCTCACTCATTAGAATGGAAATTTCGTGTTTCCACGTGACCATTAACATCCCCTATCTGATTATGACTTTGAACATATACTATTCGTATCACATTAAAGTGAAAGGCAATACCTGAGATAAGTTGAGTCCTTTAATTGTGATAATAATCGCTTGACGTTCTTCAATCAAGGATGGAATTCTTGGAGTCGGTGCTGGCGGTGGAGGAGGTGGTTTTTCATACTTGCCCGGACCTTGAGTGGAACGAACAATCAAAACGTTATAAATAAAGTCTGTAACATCATCACAAGAGAAGTCGAGTCGACATTCGAAGTTTTGAGGTACCCTTGGAATGATTTGCGTTTAGTAGTTATCCTCAGGCTCATTACTTTAATTAAATGTACAGTGATAAATTTTAATTCCTCTCAACGAGTAATAATTTTAAAAGTCCGAGTGCTTCCAAATAAGCCATTTACACTTTGGTACAACATCTCTTGCGATGTCTAAATAATTTGAGCAACTTATACCGCATTCACACTAAAGCTTAAACATGTTTTAAAGCTGTCTTGTTACATACGGTTTAAATTTTTTTCTTCATAGAGGCTAAAAACAGTGTTCGAATTCAAATCGAGGACATTAAAAAAAAAAAAGTTAGTGCTTAAAACCTAGGTAAGAATTCTGTATTTAGGATCTCTTTTTCTCAATTTGAAACCGGTTTAACTGAATTTTTTTTCGGTGTTAATGGGTATAAGACACACCTCAACATTACCTTTCCTTTGGGATACACGCGGTCTCACCTTTGCAAGCATTGTCAATCCAATAAAGTCCTTCTTCACAGACGCATTTGTAAGAACCTTGAGTATTTTTGCAACGCTGTGACGAATCCTGACATTTAAAGGTCCACTCCAAGCACTCGTCTATATCTAAAATGACAAACTAAAGTCAGTAAATTAAAACCAAGTTGCCTTAATATATAGAGAAAGATATTTTTCGTCTTGTCACGAGCGCGGGACAAAGAAAAAATTCTGAGTCCCACGAGGATAAAGTGAGTAACACACAAGTGATATTTGAGAATGTGTGAACCCAGAAAATTTTTCACTTTGCAAGAAAATTTCATGATTTTAGAGCAAGTTGACTTACTTCAAATAATCTTCGTGCATGAAATGATCAAATGAAAAATTAGACTTGCAGATAAATTGCTTAAAACATTTTATCCTGAAACAACGTTTCAATTGAGAGAGAGAGAGAGTTACATTTTTTTTCTCCGTGGTAATGCCTTAATTCTGCTTTTACACTACCTATGCAAGTGACATTATCAGCGTCCAGTCTAAAGCCGTCCACACAGGAACACGTGTAGCTTCCTTCCGTGTTGTTGCATTTATGGCTGCATCTATTCTCATTTGGTGCACATTCATCAATATCTAATGGAAAAATGGCGAAACTGTAAGTAGCAGAATTACTTGAAATCCTCTAGTCTAACACTGCATTAATAACATACAGACTGTCTGACAGTCTGTCACTGTTAGTGACAGACTGTTAGAACGTTTTTCAGAACACAGATAAGGCGCTGGGAATCGCTACTTTAGTTCTTTCGCCGCTCTCTCTACTGATTAAAGTTTTCAAATCATTTCATGTAGATCATTTATGTCAGATATACTTCTAATTCCCCTCGCAACATCAAACACAACCTTTGGTCTTCTTTAGGCACATAAAAAATAAAAATTAAAAACCTAAATCCTCCCTTAGGGTTGCATGTTCGCTGTCTATATTAAGCTAGCCATAAATTTAATTTAGAGCCGTTTGATCCTTCGTTATGGCATTAGCCTTGAAGAAAACAAGTTGTATTATTTGAAAGTACCTTACGCCTTAAACTGAGTGCCAACCCTGATATCTATTTGGTTGATTAATTCTTCGTTTACCAGGTTCTGGCCATTTATTTGAAAGAAGCATAGCTTAAAACATGATTGTAAATCTCAATGTAGAGGGTAAAGTTTTTAAATGAGAAATACTACCTGGTGCCATCTTGAACACCGCGCACAGTATACATGATACGCACGAATCCCTTCTCTTTTACCTCAAACCGAGTGAAGTGAGATCCAATTGAATTTGTTCACTCTCTAAATGTATACTAACTGGCCCTGTATAGTTTCTTAGGTTAATAAAATTATACTCACCTTTGCAACTATCCCCATCGTCTCCAAGAAGATAGCCTCGTCTACAAGCACATTGTTGAATTTTGTTTGAACCAAGGTAACAGATGTGCTGACAGTTATGTTTACTTTTCTGACATGGAGAATCGGCTGAAATGAAAAGGTTTATAATTATTGTTTTATTTTTTTCATACGTTTCATGTTGCTTACCGAAAAAAAGCGTTTACAGAATCAAACGATTTTTGCCTGCCAATACATTAAAAAAAAAGAAATACACTCAGTGATTTCTGACATCGCTTAAAATGGCACACAACTTAATAATTATAAAACTATCAGAAAAACTTATCAAAACGTTACCAAAGAGAAACTCAAAGTAAAATACTTACACTTCCTAACAGTAATTATCAGATGCTAGATAAAATGGACTTTACATCTTAAAAGAATCGCTTGTACATCAAGGTAACCTAGGTTATTAGGTAGATTTTTTCAAGGAAATGTAGACTTCCGTTAGTAACTATAATCATAAACTGCCCACCCCATGCAGTAATTTAACTCCAAGTGCGGGTAAAGCAATTTAAAAATCACTTACGAATACAACTTTTGGGATCTGAAGGGTCCACTTTGAAGAAATCATCACAGCTACATCGATATCCACCGTTTGTATTTTCACACTTGTGCATACAGTCGCTGACAGGAACGCATTCATTGATGTCTGATTAAAAAAAAAGTGAATTAAAAGTAGAGAAGCCTTGACTGTGCTCTGTTCTGTCGTAAATCACGCAGGAAGCGGCTAGAGCACGAAAGAAGTGTAGGGAGAAACAGGAGACGTAGTCGAGTATTTCTTCTCATTTGTTTTATAAAAAATACGTTGAATTCCCCATGCATTTCGTCAAATTTTCGAACAAACTTTATTTCCAAAGCGAACAACAATGTCGACAGCATACTCTATACACTTTCAAAAAGCACGCCACAATGAGCCAATCAGAATCCTTCTTGGGATGGTTCAAATAATCTGATTGGTTGAAAAAGATTTAAGCTGTCTAAAATGTCAAACCATCAGAGTTCACAAACCATCGAAGTTCACAATTCGTAATAGTTTACAAACTGAAATAGTTCGGCAAGTCGAATTTAGCACTTTTGCCGCAAGTCTATTTAGTCTCTAATACGAAATTTGAAAGGGAAATGTTAAGTGAAATCCGGCCGAATTGTGGCTCATAAAAACACACATGAAAATTAGGCAACAAACTGTTGAAGGCGTGTTTTTTATAAAGGAACGACAACTGAATTCACTGGAACATGAAGATTGCTTGGGATGACAACGCCATCCATTTTCACTCGAAAGGCGGCCGATGTAAATTCTGAGGCTTGCTACACTACGCTGACCGGAGATTGCCACGATGAGCTTGCCTCGATGGACCTCAGCATGATCGCAGTAGCTCTGACACCGTCATGATTAGTATGAACTTTGACGCTTACTCCAGTTTAGCTATATTTTTCATCATTTGTTTTGTTTTGTTTTTGAACACAAAATTATATATACTAAACGAGTGTTACCAGTGTTTAATTTTTATTACCGTACGTAACTTGCAATCCAGCTGAGCGTGTGAACCTTCAAAACTCGAACTGTCCATTTCGTTTTCTCTTTGAGGATTTTCGTCTTTGCTTTTGTCATAATAAAGAAAATTGTGGCGCTTGATATGTTTACAAATCTTTGTTTGGTTCTTCTGTTGCGACTTGCCGTCTCGTTTGCTCCGAAGTTTCACTTTCAATTAACGAAAAAAAGCTAGAGAGAAGTCCGGGAAAAGTTGGCACAATTTAGAAGATGGCGTGATAGCTTTAGCTCTATGCTTGTACTATGATAGTGCACGCTTTTTCAACTAATGATAGCGCGTGTTATATACGAACTTTGTTATAATAAGGAGTTATACTTAAACATATAGGGTTTGTGCGAGTAAATTTTTATTCTATCGCGCAACGGTCCTCTAAAATATTCACTACGCATGGTAGCTTACTCGGAGATGAAATGAGAGAAAACATGGGAATTTGGTGCTTTACCATCACAATTTCGCTGGTCAATCTTGAGCAAGTATCCTTTTCTACAGTCGCATGTGAACGAGCCTGGTGTGTTGATACAGACTTGACTGCATCCACCGTTCGACCCTTGTAAACATTCGTCAAAGTCTGAAAAAAGGAATAATTGTATGATAGTATGTTATTATTTGTGTGCTGCTAACATCAAAACTTTCTTCTTCTTATAATGGATACTCAGAGGTTTCAGTGGTTACACAATTTGAGCATAACATATTGAATGAGCCTGAGGTGTTTATTTACCAATTGGACTCAGTTTTCTTGAGAAAAAAGTCTTACTGGGATCAGTTCGATGGAGCTGCGATGTAAGTGCAGCCCCATATGACGTTTTAACTCTGGATTGTAGCAATACCATACAAACGCAGAGTCTAGCTAGGTCAGCTAAGTACTCGACAAAATGTGCATTATTTCTTCCGCAAAATTACAGCCCTCTTTTAAGGTAATATCTAAATAGCTGTATAGACATTGTTTCCCTCGCAAATAACTTATTCTTGTCGGTTCTTTGACTGACTTAAGGAGTACAGTGAAACTGGATCAGGGATACGTTTGCCTTTATATATGTTTTGAGCTATGTCAGTAATCCAGTTTGATGATGGATACCTCGACATTTGGATCCATCTCCCGTGAATCCATTCGGACAAGGTCCACATTTGTAGCCAGATATATTTGCTGGAGGGGGAAGGTCGATGCACTTTACACCTGGGTAACATGGGTTTAGATTTGCTTCACATGCGTCGAGATCACTCTCGCAGAGCGTTCCTGTATAGCCATTCAAACAACCACACTCAAGTACATTCATCTTGTTGCTATTATGCGTGGAGTTTTTGTTGCTGGCTGAATGAAGGCAAACGCCATTGTTATGACAAGCACAGAGATTAATAATTGGCCTCAAGAATGCTGTTGCACCCTGATCGTCTGTTACCACGAATTCTAATTCAATCTGCAAACAGGAAAGCTTTGGTGAGTAATGATGTTAATACGGTATGTTAGTGTTGTAACTAATTTTAGTATTCTGAGTATGTTAGTATTTGTAAGTAATGTTGCATTGTAAATAATGTTAGTAGTGAAAAAAATTAAATTCAATAAATGAAAACTAACAAACAATAAACATTGGTAATAGTACTGAGTGGAGGCCGCCTCGGCCTGTAATCATGACAGTGATTAATTGCGAGTATGAATAAAATAAAGAATGATACGATTTAGCAAGTGCTCAGAAAAACAACTTTGCATCTAAATGCATTTCATAGAATACAATACAGAATTCAATGAAAGAATACGTGTTCGTTAGTTCCGTTCCACGTGACTGTCACAGAGTTGGAATTGTTCCGTAGAATAGCTGCACGAGGTAGAACGCCGAAAACAGAGAATATCAAGGTGTCGTTGTTTGGGTCTTCTGCAACCACAGACACACTAATACTCTGATTCACAGTGACATTCACTTGGGAGAGCTGTGTGACGAACCGGGGTGGAAAATTTTCTGTCAAAAATAAAAGGCGGTATTGATACTCTTACATGTTTCAAACTGTCACATTGAAAATTTCATTTCATTTTGTTTAGTTTTAAAAAACTTTGTTACACTCGACGCTCGGTCCAAGATCGAAAAATTTCTTGTTTGTTCGTTGAGCGTCGGTGGAAGTCATTGAAGTCTTTTAGCGTGAGAGATAACAAAGGGAGCTATTTTTTAACGTTTATTGGTATAAATGGACTTAGCACAATACGTATGTGTGGCTGATTTCTGAAGTAGACTTGCATTGTTTTTTATCCCTTTAAGATTTAAACTGGTTGTCAAAAATCAGATAAGCAGAATTATATAAAGGCCATTTTCCAAAAGGTTTTGTAAACTTTGTCCTGTTTACTAGGGATAGAACTCTGACGAACGAGACTCAATTAAACTGTTTTATTTCGCTCTCGTATTCGCTTATTTACATCAGGTGTGTAAAAAGCTACTCTGCAAAATTTGTAAGAAATCACTCTCTTATACGATATTTTCTACATTTTGATTGGTTGTTGCCGAGTACTGATTTAAAAGGGTCATTCAAGGTTGCGTTAATTATGTAAACCATTCAATGTCCATAGTGTTCGCACTCATCATCTGACATGTGTCACGCACGAATCAAAGTCTCCGACAAAGGCACCAACGAAATATGTGTTACAGCTTACCCGTCGGTAGACATACCAATCCAAGCACAAGCAACTTAGTTCAATAGTCACGAAATTTTTCGAATGGTCCAGCGTCCGTATCATAAATACTACCATTGTGATCAGAATATAGATAGAACTTAAAGACACTGATGCTTTTAGACGCCTTTCAGTGCGTTTTGGCAGCTACCAAATCGTCAAAAAGCCCATTTTTCATCTTCAAACGAGGTACTGCACTAAAAAACCTTGAATTAAGGGAAAAGAAAACTCGACTTCCGACGACCTCTCGTGTATTGTAAACGGGGTAACTTACTAAGAGAAGATGACTCTTTCTCCAGTGTGGACGACATTGCCTTTGTGTTTGCGCCCATTGAAACATCCTCAGTAGAGGCGGAATCAAATAAGCAGTTGAGATCTCCTTGGCAAGCTTCTTCTGCTTGTTTGCGTAAGGTGTCATTTGGGAAAGAAAGATCTTCAAGGAACATAGGGACAAAAGATGCATTTTCGAAAGTTTTCAGGCTTTCTCCTGGTTTGTATGTAAAGAGTGTGGACCTGTTGTCTACCTGCCCTATTAAAGAGAAAAATGGGGAAAAGCTTCAATGTGACCAACTGATTCTTTGTCAATCTGTGGATTGCAAAAAGGATTAGAAACCATAAACTCCTCGACGGCTATCAATTATGGCATAACGAACATTACTAACTCCAGTTCCGTGAGTAATAAAAGACCGCACTTTTTCAAGTTGGGGTGTATCTTTTAGCCGAGGGCGTCCTATAGCTGCACAACTACGGTAGTTTAACCTGCCGTCCTAGGTAGTCGATTGGAAGTACGTTAGCTTCTATGAGAAGCACTAAAAATTGATTTTTCCAAAATATTGAATTTGCCTCTGCTTCACCGACTAAGTGAAAAGGGCACTGACCCTTCGCAGCAAAGCGCACACTTTCAAAAATTTTGAATTACATATATAGGTAAATGAAACTTACTTAAAAAGGTGTGGGCGAGCAATTAAGATATATAGTTTTTTAAACAAAAAAACAATGCTAACGTCAAATACAATAGTCAATTTACAGCTAAAACTAATAAAAATGATAGGTGAAGGGAAATTTACCAATGAAAATTCCACTTCTCCACGTTTCCGGGTTGAACTAAGGTTAGAATTTTAGTTTTTGCGGAGGGAGGAAAACTAGAAGACCTGGGGAAAAATGTTTGGAGCAAGGTCGACAACCGAAAGCAAACCCAACCAACATGAGTCAGAAGGCTTAGGAGTCGAACCCAAGCTACTAGGGTGGGAGGTCAGCGCTCTCACTAATGCATCAGCTCTGCCCCCTAGACAAACTTACCACAATAGCATTATGAAATCAATTAGAACTTATAAGAAAGAAAACTTTACTCACAAAGGAGACCAAAATTGTAATGAATGTCCTTGCTGTTCGCGTTTGAAGGCAAGATGGTTCCATTAGGCGTCAAAAAGTCGTCTTCAGGATCATCATTCCATCTTCCTAACAGGCCCTTTGTTTGATTTTTGAAGCTCTTTGGTGCAGCAAGTACAATTGAAAGTGCTCCCGAAACAGCTTTCGCTGTGACTGATATCCCCGACGGAAAAACCATTACAAAGGAGTTGTTGTCTGGTTTGGCAACAGCAACAGAGCCCTTAAGTGTAACAGATTCGTTTGAAAGGCTAGTGTAGTTAAAGGACTCTCCATCAATCAGCACGCTTAAGCTTATTTCTGTGGATAGAATTAGTCGATAAGATCATTTGACGAAAACACATACCAACAGAACAATGTATATTCACTTGTTTCCAAGAATTTGGTTGTTTAAGTACGTAGAAAAGAACAAGATCG
The DNA here is from genome assembly GCF_964200805.1 of Pocillopora damicornis. NCBI lineage: Eukaryota > Metazoa > Cnidaria > Anthozoa > Scleractinia > Pocilloporidae > Pocillopora > Pocillopora damicornis. Next base: position 16,076,552 of record NC_142676.1, read on the forward strand.
GACAATAAAAAGTTACGATAAAATCGAGGAAACCTTCAGATGGCAGAAGATTAAGTAATCCATTCTAACTATTGCATTTTGCTTAGTTACTGACCTGCATCGTTCAACTCAACCTGGACAACACTAGAATTGCCTTCCTTCGCAGCTGCAGCAGAAAACACTGTCGCTGTTCCGCCCCCTTTGGCCAGTTTCGTCCGAGCTTGTAACTGAAAAAATCCGTCACGAGCATCGGTCATCATGTATTCACCAAGACCATTAAAGGTGTAGTTTTTGCCATCAAGAGTGACAAAATGAGGGTCACCCCAGAGCCAACCTAAAAGTAGAAAAATTATATGAGATATATTCGTGAAATCAATGATATCTTGATGCAAACAACTGGAAGGCAAGCATAATGCCTTGATTGCAAATATTTTAGATAAAATCCTTACTCCATTCTGGTACCACATAATTTCCGCAATTATCGGAAGGGCGTCTCTTGTAATACAAGTCACACAAGTCTGAGTTGACGCAGCACTTTTGATAGCCTTGTACGTCGCTTGAGTCGTGTTTAGCTCTTAATTCCTCGGTCAACTTGTGGTATCTATGCGCCGAACCTCCACCAGTATTTCCCACAAGCAGTGCACCCCAACTTTGCCAGTTAGTGGAGTAACAACATTCCTGGCCCCACCCATGTGGTGAGGGGAACTGAGCGTAGCCACACATTCTTGGCCAGTCTCTCCAGTTCACTGTGAACCTTTCGTCCCACCATGCTTGTCGCAGGACACAAGGACAAGGTTCGATGTATTCAGTGTAGAATCGAGGATCTGGTTGTGCTTTGAACCAGTCAATGCACTCCTGTCTTGCGTTAAGTTTCCCGAGGGATTCTTCCAGTCTGAAAAACCACTTCCCAACCATGTCAGCGTTACCTCTTATTCCGTCGATTGTTTCTATGTTGACAGTACCCGATCTAGGAAAGAGACAAACGGGAAACTTCCCCATCGATCAGATTTTCTACCACCCAATTAAAAGATATAGCTCTGTGCTTAACAACACAACCTACCGTGGCATGTTATATTTCCTTTCTCCCTTGTCTCCAGCATTCCAACCAACCACAGGCAACCCATATGAGTTGGAATAATATCGATAGTACATCCTGAAACAGAAATACAATTATTACTTTCATCTGGAGACGAAAACAAAACTGAAAACGACTCTTTCAAAATTGCACAGTTAGGTAAAGGCAGCCGTTGAGCCATTGAACTGCGATAAGGTTGCTAACTGATTGACATATTTTAAAACCCATTGGAATGCGCTTGTATAATTCATACAATAACCCTGTGTTGAGAGATGAACAGAGTTCTAATTTCAGATTGTGAGTCAGTTGCTGCATCAAGCAGTAGTCCATAAATTCTCCTGACTCACAATAGAATAATTGTCTATGTTTAAGCTTCTTCGAAAACAAATAGTGTCTTGGTCATCGAAAGAACTTCTAATTTCGAGGAGATCCTTTGGTATTAACTTGACGTCTCAAGTTTCGGGGGAACCCTAGTTTTAGTACCATAAATAGGATAATTACATTCCCTAAAAGAGTCCTAAGTATAACTGATTTTGAGCTTTGTCTACTACAAGGAAGCGTATTCTCGTTCCACATATTGGTCGCGAGATCATTTTTCATGCAATTTGCTGATGGAGAATTGTAAAAGTAAATGTATTGTTTTAATGCAATTCAACCAATATGAATGGAATGGATGATGCCAGTTTATTGGACCATTACACTTTAATTAAACGAATTGTGTCAAAGAGAGTTGGTTTCGAGCTCAGGAGGACTAAGGGCACTAACGTGATGGTGTGCAAATAGCGCAGCTTATAGGCAAATAGAGAAGCTTTTTCTTCCATAGACAGCATTTTTCAAGAAACTCTGAACTAGGAAGACCTCTACACTGAGCAAACCTTTGGGTTGGAGCGGACCACTGCAGACCATTGCTTGGATAATTGTACATCGTGAAGGAGTACACTCCATCTGTAATCAAAACCAACTGAAACGTATTTCCCTATGGATTCAATGTGATAAGTAATAACCAAGAATTGAACTTGATTGATGAATTTTGATTGGTTCTTACTTATGATGTATTAGAGGACAAACGCCCAGATGACTTCATAATTAACACCATTTTGCTGTTTATTATATAAAATGAGTAAAGTTCATGGTGCCGTGTTAAATATAATATCTTCAGGGTTTTAAAGTATTAGAAAATGCATTTCTTAAATAAACTTATTAGCAAGTGTATAGTTTCTTCCTCCATCCAGCATAAGATTAATAACCCCGAACATAATGACAAGGCTTCTAAGCAAAGATCTAGATCTTTTCTGAGAGATCTCTTCATATCGGGAGATCACACTAATTTGCATTTCTGTGAAACTTATTTGTTTCCGATTCTTGTTAAAACTGTTAGGCACAATTTCCAGACTTGATTTCGCAACACGTATTCTTCTTTTAAAAGAGAAGGTACCGCTGTTGCCTCAGTACAATCTTAGCGTAGCTGTGTTAAGACCCGTGGAACATCTTGTGCATTCGTAAAATTAGCTATTACTTTTACCTGGTTTGCCATATTAGCAGGGTACTGATACGGACGTAAATTTTTCCACGTTACCACCAGCACCCATGATGCCTTGAAGGCGGTTGGCAAAGGAGTCGACAACAGTCTCTTTGTGTCTGAAGAGGCCCTCTTCAACAAAGGAGTAGAACTTGGGTCGGAATCTGAATACACGTGGTAGTAAACTTTAGAAAAGCCCTGAATCACAAAAGAATCGTCCGTATCCGTCAAACCCCAATAAGGCGCCAACATTGCCTCTTTCTTGAGCCACCAACGTTCCCCGAAATTGTAAGGCCACCAGGGAAGCCATTGTGAATCAAACAGCAGCAATCCGTTGCGACAGATCTTAACCAGAGAATAGGGTTGGGTTAGTTTTGAATTAATTGGCAGAACCCGGCTTTTTTCTTATGGGCATTGATTCCGATAAGAATTACTTTGGGAGAGAATTTACAAGTTAATTGCGTTAAGTTACTACAACACACCCTATTAAGCTTAGAAAAGAATGACTGTCCAAAAAAGCGTGGGAAAGACCTGATAGATTAGGTATACTATTATTAGTTTTCATCGGCAAATACGTCTTGAACGCTTTGAATTGGTTACAAAGTAATCGATTAATCGATTCGAGAAAAAAATCAACTTGTTTTAACTTCTTAGAAGAGGTTAGCAGGGTACCTTCGCATCTTCAAGAAAAACAGTAACAAGGCAAGCGACATTACAATCCACAGTCATGTTACGGTTGTCAGGTAATTGTCTGACTACTTAATTGAAATCGAATGCAAGAAGATATATACGTACGTGGACTTTGTAATGACGCTTGCCGAAGAATTGCATTCCATCGTCCGGGATGTCGATCTTGAAACATTGCCACGAGTACTCATACGTGTTTGGAATTTCCGAATCACCAGCGGAAGAACCGTAGGGATACATGAGCTGCATCGGTCCTAATATGAGTAAAGTAATGAGGCAATTCAAATACAACGTTCTGAAAAGCACCATTTTTAGATCAAAATTGTCGAAAACTATTGATTGTTTAGAGATTCAACAGTGTTCTTTCACAAGATGTACTCTAAAATGTGACGGCTACATTACTTTCTATCCACTAGACAATTAGATTATGATCTCAAGAATGCTATCGCGAGGTAGTTGCGAAAGCAAATAATCTAATTGTTTGAATGAAGATCACCCTATCAGCCTAAAAGTTAATGTCGTCAGGTAGCTTAGCCTATTGTTATAGTTTTACTTCAAAGGAAAAAGAAACATTAATCAACCTTATTGTAATGAATAATAATTTCTTGACTGTGAAAGGAACCAATTTTAATAGCATTTTACCTTCCGTTGTCGGACTCGGTGTATTTGCCGGCTCCCCCGTCGTCTTCACTGAATCAAGAAGTAGAAATGAGGTATACGAGTATGAATGCAATTTTAAACAGTATTACATTGTGCGTTGTTTTTCCTGGTAGCGTAAGATAATGCAACTGAGTTTATCCATAAATATCTCACATTTTTATCGCAGTTTTACCTATATACATAATTATTATATCGCTGGCAGCGCCCGTGGACGATATGAGGCAGATCATGTGTTCTGGTTGGCTACCCGAGCAAGCGAGATGGGCATATCTCGTTTTTTATGAACCTCAACTTCGTCTCGGTTCATGAAAACGCAAAATAAAGGAACTCGGCCAATATCTAACCATCTTGACTTCAGGCCTGGTCAATAACACATACATTATGAGACTGTCCGGGATGAAGATCAAACTCTTAATAAAACGTGGACGAAATAAAATTCTCGAGCCTCTTATGGGTGAATCAAGGGCCTCAATAAATCTTCACTAATTTACTTTGAATCGAGTCATAACCTCGCTAACCTTGTTTTCTTCGTTTTTCTACTTTTCTTTACCAGTGAGTATTTTCTCTTTTCAGTAGTCTTGTTGCAACAGAAAGAAATGAAGGCTTTTAAAATTTTTCTGTGTTACAACAATCACGATCATGAATTTTTTATTTGAGTTTGCGAATAGTGTCGAGTCCACGCAATCCGCGAACAAGTCGTTGAATTTTTATCTCTAACATCGCAATATGTCAACTAATGTTTTCGCGGATAGCAGTCGGGCAGATTAAAGTCAGATCTTTATTAAGATTTCCTGAACTGTTCACATTTAGTGGAAACTTACCTACGCCAGTTTCTAGGGTAAACGTTTGACTCATATAGGTGACTTTTGACAAGAGTAGCACTCTGACAGTATATTCTGTTCTTGGCTGAATGTTTTTGAGCGATACTTGAGTATCATTCGTCTGTATAACATTCCAATACGTCGATGACTGAGACGACTTGTACAATACAATGTAACCCTTCAGTTCACCCACATTTTGCGTCTTTTTCCACTCTAATACAGCTGATGCTGAAATTGTGTTCTCGTCTTTCGTCGCTATATCTGAAGCGTGAATGAATAATCATCAACTCATGCCCAGCCCACTGACCTATGTAACTCAAGGCTATGGTTGCCATCAAGAAAACTGAGAAATGCAGTTAGGTATCATGCAGTTAGATACCGTTTGGCAAAGGGAACAAGAGAGAGTTTTATAATACATACAGCATGATTTCAAACTAAGGTGGGGATGACGAATTATCTGTCACCTTCAATCACCTTGCCATGTGACAGCGCTGAACTCGCTATGCTGCTGAAGACTTTGAGATATTTTCAAAATATACGTTTTGTTTCGGTGTTTCAGGACGCATGCCAATAATTATTGTCATCCATAATGTGTGTGAACTTTAGGTATGGAAAAATAATGCCAAGTGAACTCTTAAAATTTTGTTTGTGTCATAAGCATTTCTTAGTCTGCAAAGTGATATGTTTATCTATGTGGGATTTGGAAGCGATTGCACCTCTTGTCCTTACCAAGATCTATTTCCTGTTTCACCAAAAGATATCGAGCGTAGAAGCCCTTTTCCTCTATTCCATTATCTGAATAAAGACGCACTGTAAAAGAAGTTTCAGTGAAGGTGACAGCAAAAGGAGGATGCTTTCCACAAAATTTCCAATCTATACGCTGAGATTTGTCCCTCACTTGAACATAATCCGAGCTGCAAATATTTCCAACAAGAATAGAGAACATTACAACCAAACGGGGCAATTAAAGTAGACAAGATAGCCGAGTACTCGCGATTGTTCTTTAGAACTTGAAATTTCAAACCCTGGGCGTCGTAAGCAAAAGATGTCGTAAGTCACGATGGGGACCTAAATCGTAAAATCTAACCTTACATAGTCTCGAAGTCGAGAACACGACTTCGTAGGGTTTCAGGAGGAGATGGGAACGCAATTACGTAGTCTTTTGTGTCCAGATCCTGGACTTAAGTCCGCAAGAAAGGTCAACACTCCGCTTGAGACTTCCGGAATATTACACCATTCATTATTCAGTATTAGCTACCTATAACACTCTTTCGGCCATATATCACTTTCTTTTTAAAATTTTGTGGTTTTCTTTGACAAATTAAACTTAGATGATTTCTCTGATTAACAACCTAAACATAGCGTAGAATGGCTATTGTTCTTGTGACATTTACTTACAGTTCAAGAAGACGCATAGGTTTGTCATAACGCTTATTACTATTCATGGAAGCCCAGAAAGAAGCTTTTTTATTGGTTGCTATGAACGCGCGGCAATACTCATTAACTTGAATGTGGCGGCAAACTGAACAATGGCTTTAGTGCGCTACTGTTACTCCCTTTGTTTGAATGACCACAACTCGCTTTTGTTTCTTCCTTCGTTTGTATAAACTCGGCGTTGTTTGTTTCGCAAAAGTTTGACTCCGACGCATAATTATAAGTTTCGCTAAGGTTTTGTTTCGTCAAAAGGAGGTTTTGTTTCGCAAAAAGTGAACTTGAAACGCAACGCCGGAAACAAAGCGAATTTTATAGTTGCCGCGCGAGGAAGACGATCATGTGCCGTAAAAAAAAACTAATCATTCATAATCGAGCTCACAATAAAGTTTTGCCAATGTAACGGATTGATCGGGTTGTCAACGAGCTCTGAAAAGAGCTCCCGATCGCTGACGTTTTCCATGACTTTATCCAATGCGCGATTTGATCGGCTGTTTGAATAAACCAGCTGCTTTACTTTATTTACTTTTAAAATTCGCGGTAATAGTGAATAATTTTACAACTGAATGGTTTTTATGAATGGTATATTATTTAGTCTTGGTAACCATTGTTATTCAATCGAAGGCTTAAAACAATAGCTCGCACGCTCAAGACGCGCCATTTTCAAACGCGAATTCAACCAGCAGTTTTCAAAAAGGATAGTGGTTCCCGTTGACCAATTTGTAAACTTTTTGTAGATTCTTGATGAGAAAAGATGAATTTTCCATAAACCGTGCGTGGGTTGTCGAAATTCAATAAAAGTTTTCAAAAATTTGCTTTGGAAAACGGACTCCATACAAAAAAAGGTCAATTTTTCCTTATTTTCAAGTGCAAAAGGATACTCCTTCCACTTGTTCAATCTTCTTTATTTTAGTCTTAAATTGTTGATACAACTTTCCTCTTCAAAATTCCGTGCGTGGGTTTTAAGATTTTTAATTCTTGAAATCAGGAAAGCAAGTTTTACCAACGCTACTTGGCCAATTATGGCCCTTTCTTCTCTAATTTTGGGCTTTTCAGAGCGCGTATTTGCGCTTCGGTGATCATGAATATTTAATGAATGTCACAGCATTCTGCCCTATGACACGAAATTTTGAACATTTTTCACCGAATTTTGTTGACAGCGACCTAAATCAAAGCAACTGGCAATGACTCTGTATTTTAATTCGTAGATATATGTGACTGATCGAATGCGGCTAAACGCTGGAATTTGTTTTCCAAAAAATATATCCTTAACATGAAAATGTGTATGTGTTCTATACAGGGCCGTTGTCTTTAAAAAGTGCGTTCCATGACTTTTACATCGCTTTTTTTTACAGCAAGAATTCTTCTTAATTTCCATAGGAAATGTGACAACTTTGTGGCAGATAAACCACGACTAACGTACTTTTTCCTTAAGCTTAACACAACCTTGTCGAATGCCTCACAATGCAAAGGAGCGCAAAGCTTTATTATTGATTTTGAAAACTGATTACCAGCGACGTCCCATTTTCTCGCGATTTGCCCAAAAAAAAAAAAATGGTAACTCGTTGTCGCGACCGCAAATCAGAGTCATTCTATCCCCAGACTCTATTTGCTCTTTACTCGCAGCCGTAGTAAGTTGTCATCATTATGCAACCTTTCAAATTAATAAATACCTGCAGGGAGTACCAAAACTTTCTGTGTGCAAATAGTCGAACAAAAGTATGATCTTCGTTTCTCTTAATTCCATTCCTTGCCCTATTACCCAAGTACAATTGGCATTACTTGGATAATTACTGGGATAGTTAGGACTGGCAAATTCTGTGACATCACCGGGTACAAAAGACAGACAACCTGGAAAATATCGAAAAATAAAGTTAAAAAGTGATGAATGACATTTTGCAAATTATTAACTCAATGGAATGGGTAAGAGGGTTGAAAAAAGAGAGACTAAATGACGTGAACGATTTACTGGGGGAAAGGCTTTTTCAGACGATTTGATATACATGCAACTAGCAAACAGTGTGCTCAAGCGAATCAAAGTATTTTTATATCCAACATCTTTCTTCACGTACCAGTTTTGGCAAAAAGTGGCCGACTTTGAACTCCAACACCAGCTCTCGTAAACCCGGCAAGGTAGATTCTGTATAGTGTCAAAACTTTCAGGCCTTTTAAGAGTACAGACGAAACTAGAGGCCCAACTGATATATTGTAATAGCTGTCTTGTGTCCAAGCCTCTTTATACCGAACCAGGTAACCTTGAAGCTCTCCTCGGATATCATCTTTATTTATGAGAGACCACGTAACTCGAATAGTTGTAGAATTTTTGCCGTGTCCCGAGACATTACTTGGCGGCTTTGAGGGAACTGCGAATATAACAAAAAAACATTATAATAAAATCAATTAAACTATTAAGGTAAAATAAAAGAGAATCCTTTTTAACGAAAAGAATTACAAATTTGGAGATCGCTATTTTGAATCGAAACTTGAAGCACAACATGATTCAAGGTTAAAATTTAAAAGAGAAATCCTTCTGAATAACCCACACTATGGCTGAATTCGAATTGTATCAACTGTATTAAAACTGAACGGAAGCTTAAAGCAAACAGCAAGGTTAATAACTGAGGACGGTCTGCTGAGTTGTTTTCAAAGCGCGTTCTAGATCATAGTTTTCGAAAGGACAAGTAACACTTATGAAACTCAAAACTCGGTGATAAGTATATTTCCTCATGTACCTCTCAATGGCAAGACCGTAGGATCATAGGATCAAATGACTCAAAGAGCAAATTTTCTCCTTTACTAAGAAATATGACATAGATATCCTAGACTTTTACCAACTGTCGGCTCGTGTTGCCGAAGCGTAGTTTTTTTGGAAAATGGCGGACTTTAAGCGCGAGTGTCTGCTGCTCCGTGCTCACCCACGTTCTTTCATTGTTAAAAATTAATCATTCCTCACCATCTTCATTTGTCCTGAGTACCACAACACTGCTGCTTCTCATTGAAATCGATCCATTTCTTTTACCTTTGGACAAGGCAATCATTTGAACCCTGTATTCTGTGTACGGCACAAGCCTTTGAACCAAAGTACTAATGGACGAAGAATTTGCTGCAGCTAAATGTAAGGTATCTTTGATTTCAGTAGCTCTGCAAGCGGCGACGAAGCCGTAAAAATCATGCATCGAAAGAGAAAAGGTGTCATTTGGCCATGTTACCAACACTGTTGTCGAGGAGATGCTCTCAGCAGTTATATTCCAACCTTGTATGCGAGGGGCTATATACGGGTCATAACAAAAAATTCGAGTGAAATCTGGCTGACTCTTTACTCAAGATAGAATTAAACAAAAGGTATCGTCGGATGTTTCTCTAACAATCTTATGTTACTCAAAGGTCTCCCTTAAACTTTTCGTTATAAAGTTAAACTGACCTTCGGTGAATGACTTGTTGAGTATGTGATATTGGACCTTAAATCCTGTTGCTAAAGACGTCCGGCGACTCGAATAGTAACGCAGGTGTAAGGAAGGACCTTCCCAAACAACTGTTAATCCTGTCCTTCTGCCACATACTCTTTCGACTTCCTGACCTTTATTGATCTCCAGGTAGAAACGCCTATTGAAAAAGATTCCTTAATGCTTTCAACTCATATAGAGCTGTTTTGAGAGAGGTTGTCGGAAAAAAGGAGTACGAGAGTGCATACTAAAACTCTGAAAGGTATATTGTGGGTAGTTCTCAGGTCACGGTTCCATGACCTCAGAATTTGAGGGAAACCTGAGAAAGTGTCACTGTAAGGGAGAGGCATCGCGTGTTTGATGAATTTATTTATTTCACTTATTAAAATACATTGATTATCGGATACCTAGATTTCCTCTGAAGATTGGAGCTGGCTCTTCTGTCCTTTTTTTCCGACAACCTCATTTGAAACAGCTGTATACATGTAAACACACGAGATCTAGAAGCTCTGAAGTTGTCATATTTCTATGTCAACTTCAGAGCTACCTCGTTTAAGAACATATTTAGTTTATCTGAAGAATTATCTTTAATTATTAAAGTGTGTTGCACGTTGCACAAAAAACATAGGTTGACCTTGATTTTTTTAAAATTCCATAACGAGATGAAAGATGGCTTTTCAGCTTTTTCACTTTGATGTTCCATGGAATCAACAAACGCCTCACATTTAGCTACTCAAATCTACCGATACATTACCTTCACCAGGTTTTTTTCTAGTGGTACAACGCCAACATTTGCGATCTATCTGACCCCAGTAACTTTAGAGAAAGTGACCTAGCATGGACTAAATCAACGCAAACAACAATAAAAGTTATCAAGAGGAAAAAACTTCGCCGCTCTGGCCTATGTAACTGTTTACCTGCAGTTCCATGTTAACGGTAGATTGAAATGTACAAATGTCAGCAGGACTACTGAATTGTTGTCAGGAGCAGTAAAGTTCCAAGTGCAATGATTCCAATCGACATAATAAGGAAACCCAGGACTAGTAATCTCGCCAATGTGACCAGAAATGAATGCTCCACATTCTTTGATACATTAAATGAAACAAAAAATTATTCAAAGTAATAATGAAATCCTAGTAAACTTTATCTCATCATTCGGATTTGATTTGTTTGTCGTATTACTCAGTTGAGTGAATGAAAAACAACTGATTCACTCTAACGAAGTGAAGGTGAGAGAAACAGCCAAAAGATTATTCTAAAAAGTATTTAATTCATTCGACTACCGTGTCAGAAAACTTTGCAAATAATACGAATTCAAATAATTATACTAAATGAATGTGTGACTAAAAGCGTGTCGACGAGATTCCTATCTGGTTTGATTATTTGAAAACTAATGCTAGAAACAAGAAACCATTTTTTTCTAATTACAGATTAAGTTTATATTTAAAAATAATCAATAAGAAATAATGACACTAAAAGCATACGTGTTTTGATCCAATCCCGATTCTTTGGACCTTCTCCTACAGATGTAAACGCTCTGACATAAATTTCATACTCTGTGCCGGGCTTTAAATCAGTTAGCAAAACATGCAGCTGCTCTGGTCCCACAGTAACATTTTTATAAAGGTAGGTCCTGTACTCAGAGTAATGCACTCTGTATCCTCGTAAAATGCCACCAGTATCTTCTTGTGACAGGGCATACCAACTCACATAAATACTCTGATGATCCAAAGCGAAGACGTTCTTGTACGAAGGTGCACGCAGGGGTACTGAAAAAACATAAGTGGTTTCTTAGACAGGCGGTAACACCAAAATTCATAGAAATTGTAGAAATTAATGAGGAGCAAAAAGATATTGCTAATTCTAAAGTTGTAAAATTATCTTTCAAGTGGTGAATAAATTTAGACTTTCAATGTAGTCAACAAACGGCTTACGTTCAGCTCGTTAAGCTATAAAGACGTTACTTTCATCATATTTTTTCCAATGGTGTAACACTATTCTCGAAACACACGCACACATGTGAATGCAACCCCAACAATGCTGTGACAACGGGCTACTCTTCGAAACGTCAGCTCCTTATGGCAGTTTCAATACCAGTATCCTTTTATATTTCATAACAGGCCCACTGTTTTTTCCTTTAAGTACGTAGTCATCCATAATAATAATAATAATAATAATAATGATAATAATAATTACTATTTAAATACACTTTCAAATGTCAAACCATGTACCCGGGAAAATCCTCTTTAAGTATCTTTAACAAGGGGACATAGCAGAAATTCTTGACAACCTAAAGAACTGACACCTGACGGAATAGAACTCGGAATAATAATTATTGATGGAGTTAAAGTCACTCACCCCCCTCTGCAGTTTGGATGTCAGTGCTTTCACTTGTTTTTAAAGATATCTTGCCACTATCACGATCCCTGAGGAGAGCAACAGCTCTTACTTGGTACTTCGTGTAGGGTTTTAGTCCACTCACCACCGTAGACGCATCACGTGCCACATCTAGTTGATGTATGTCGCCAGTACCACTTGGCAACTTGTGCAAAACAATTAAATACCCATATATGTAGCTCGAATTTGAGCTGTTGGCGCTTAGCGGAAGCCAACTGGCATTAATAGCTTTAGAGCTGACTTGAGTGACAGTGAAATTCCAACCAGATTCAACGAGAGCTTGGACATTAAAATATAAAAGAAGCATATTTTCAAAGATAACGGCAGCTGTTAATGATAATAATTCACTCACAGTAGAACGTCAAAGACAGTAAGAGACCTAGGTTGCAAGAAATAGTCATAGGTTATATACCCGAGTCCTGACCATTACTCACGAAATCCCTTTGATAAGTTTCTCTTTTTAAGTGTTTTTTCCTCACAAAAGCCGTGAACACGTAATTTTTTCCTGATTACTTATGGGAAAAATTTGGTATTTTCAATTCATCTCAGGATGTGCCAGTTCGTGTAAATTCTTGGTCCGCTTTTTTTTAAAAATTTAGTGCTTTATTGCCGATTCCTTCGGCTCTTAAAACTCCTGGTAGAAATATTTTCCTCTTAAAAAACATGATATTAAACACAACTTCGTAAAAAATTTTCCCTCGTGACAAATAAATATACGTACCTACTCCGACAAATTTCTTGATAGATACCACTTTCCTATTTATCTGATTTTTCTCGATAGGGGGCGAAAGCGGCGGATACCCTTCGCTTAGTTGTAATGGTAACTTACACATTGATTTAATTTCATTATTCACTTTAGTCTTGGTCTAGGTGGATCCCAGCACTTTTAACTTTACTGGTTCTGACCCCTGGTAAATTGAGGCTGAGTTATGTTTAACGTGATTGAACAAATTGAGAAAAGGCAACCTTCACATGTACCACCAAACAAAGAATCATGAACAAAAGTGAAATATAGGTCAAATTGATAAATTACTTTTTATTGCCTAATTTTCCTTAAGTTGCCAGAAGTTGCCTGATTTTTTTTGGGTAAATTTTGCTGAAATCACTTCATGATAGAACCAATGTTTCTATGGAATATCAGCACTCATGCTAAAAGCTCTTCAACTAATTTCGTGTGTGTTAATAATTGTTACGCAAATAGAAAATTGATGAATCGAGGCGGAGGCCAACGGGAATGAATCCTAAAAATAGATTAGTTGTCAAACTTACTATCCGAGCGTGAGTTGTTAATGACGAAATAATGAACTTTCAGTCGAGAGCCATAATCTTCTAGGTAAGACCTGATATTCACAAAGCTGTTCGACACCAAAACGGCAAAGGGCGTCTTTTTGTAGCTAAACAGCCACTTGCTGTCTCGTCTGCTTCTTACTATTGTACTAGACCTAAACACCAGTAAAAATTTAACATAATGATTATGAGATATGCGGTGAACCACAAACCCGGCTCATTACCTTTCCAACAAGTTCTTTTAGGGGTGCTCCTCTGGTTGACAATCAGCAGATAGCAATTCTTAGAACTCAGAATACTGCCACCTGTATTTCGTCACATCTGATTCTTTTAACCTCAGACGATTTTTTTTCTCCTAATGGTTTAAGCCCGTTGGAGCATGGCAGTTCTGGATCGTCAACCAAGGGTTATTATTCATGACCTCCCTAGGGGGGGGGGGGGGGGCGGGAGGGCTTTAGCGATAGTTCTATCTTGTTTTCTGTGAGAATTTTAGGATTTCTGCTGTATTTTAACGACCCTAATGACCCCATCTATAAGCATTTCTTTAGGGGCGGGAAAAGCGAAGCAAATAGAGAAGTAGTTTGTGTCTTGCGTGTTGTTTGCATCGGATTGGTTCATGAGACGTTACTCTATTCGACAAAGTTTCAAAGCGATTTAAAGTTGAATTCCATTTTTCATCGTTGAGCTCAAATCGTTCACATTTGAAAGTACCCCAGTTACAAAAGTGACATTTGGTCAATGAAAGCTGCTTGAATAGTTTATCGACAGTGACGAAAACTTTTCAATTTTCCGATAAGCAAACGCTCTAAGCTTATAACAAAGGTCTTTAACAGAACTTCAAAAACACATTTCATTTTTATCATCCAACTCAATGATAAGGTGACATCCTTTACAAGAATTTCTGCCAATACTTGAAGAAAAGAAGAATGTGAACCAAGAACAGTGGTACAGCCCATTTTCGTATCTCTTTTGCTTAATTTTAACACAAGCATGGCCGACTTGTCACACAGTTTTTTTTTTAGCAATAAAGAATTGCTTCATGCTCAGCGTGCGTATGTCAAGATATGATACTCGCGGAAGTCTGGAGAACACGAAGGCAAGTCTAGCTTCTTGAGAGCTCTCCAAACTTCTTTAGAGCATCCATAACTCGGTGTACGCACAGCTAAAAGCATGAAGAATTTGAAGTTCACAGTTACATTAATCGATGCAACTTTCGTTCATTTGGAAGTGTTGAGTTCCACTATAAATAAACTTCCCCTTACTCTTTGCAAGTCCCAATTATTTGAACGCTTCTACCGTACATTTTCACAACAGAAGGCGAATTGATAACTAAAATTCGAATTTAATCCTCTTGTGTCTCGTTAGAAAACGCGACTTATTTGACTTCAGTTTTCGGTGGGAAGAAAGACAAGATTTACACGCGCCTTTGCAAGAAACAAACAAGCAGACTCTCACAACTTTAAAACATACATTTGAATTTACTCACTATTTGACTTCCCTCGACATTTGAGGTAGTTCTTCGAGGATTGATCGTCGTTGGAAGAGAATAATACTTTCCGTAATAAATGTTTAGAGGAGAAAGTCTCGTGATAGTCATTTGACTCGAGTTTACTTGCCAAATCAGTACTGTTGTTTTTTTCAACAGTTACGCGAGTTTCTTCTTTTCTTTCTCTCTAATTGACAGATGTCAGACCGTAACAGATAAATGTTCCAAGTCTGTTAAGAAGCCTTTTAAATAACCCTCATCATTACGCAAATAATAAAAAAAAATGTTTCTTGATTTGCATTACCTCTTTTCAATCTGTCATCAACTCGCTCTTTTCGTAGTTGTAGCCCTAAATCTTCTTTGAGTTCTTTGGGAAAGCATTTCGTTAAATTTCGGAAAAAAAATGAATATGTTATTCAGCAGCCCAGGTCAGTCAGTCCGTAATGGGAAAAACTGCGCCCCCGTCTTAAGTGCTGCCGGAAGTCTGTGGCCTCGGGCGGTATTCAAGACCCCGGGCAGAGTTTTCCCAATACAAATCGCCCCGCTGGTGAATAACATATATATATATATGTATTACATATTTTGTCGTTGGGTTTGATACAAAGCGGAATAGTACCTTCTCTAACAGCCTAAAAGCCCTCTACAGAAAACCATCACCTAATATAAAATAAAAAAGTCTCCCCGGCGAACAAAACCTGGCCATTGAAAGCAAAATAACTTTTAATATTTCTTGTTGTGATTGTTCCAATGTTAGATTTGCTTTCCAGCAAGGTGTTTTTCGTGCCATGTGATCGCTTGCGGTTTGCGTCTATTCCGATTAAATAAACTGTGATAAAAAGCCATAAACGTCGACGTTGTTTAAGGAAACTCTAAGCACAGTCGGTCGATTGAGAATTGACAGTAACCCTTTTACTCCAACATCTCACTAATAATTCTCCTCACCGTGTGACATACAATTCTTATGATGTTGGAGAATTTGGTAATGAACGAATTAGTAATCCCCTAATTGACATTTTACTTTATTCTCATCGCTTCTATGCTTGATATTGTTTTGATATTGTAAGAAGGAATTCTCTCTTGGTCACTCATGGGAGGTAAAGGGTTAAACGTCAAAAACGGTTGCCCCTTATCAAAAAGAAAAAAAATCGGTCTTGAATGGAAATGAAGTTTGCTCCGAAATGTGAAGCTTTGACCCGTGCATTGAGCCCGTTAGAACCGTTTTTTATATTTTTTGACTTATAACTTATTCATAAAAATTACAACTTCGACCAGACACATGCACTCGTCTGTAGAATGCGACTGAAAATCCACACCATATGACCTACATTTCGTTTTGTTTCATGTTACCATTCAATAAATTACAGAAGATAAGATAAAATCAAAAACTTCCTCATATTAAGAATTTAAGTCTTACCAATACTTATGCAGGTATTCCTCAAAAACCAGAAGTATGCTGGAATTTGCAAATGGAGATTGTATCATCCAACGGCAAACTATTAAATGGTTCCCTTGCAGGTTGCTTCCGCTGAATTCACCTGATGGCATATCAAAGTTCTGTCCACACACTGAAAGAAAAACTGGTCGAGTCAGGCAATTTTATTGTTAAACAGCAATTTTAAAAAGGGAACATTCGGCCGTTTTTACCTTCCTAATTCGGTCTGGTTGCCACAGTCATAGGTTTTTGAAATTCCCTGACTTTCCCTGACGAACATATATTTCTCTGACCTACTGAATTAAAAACTTAACGAGCGAATCCTGATGATGACCTCAAACCTCCCCCTCACAGCCACCCTTTCGACTCATAAATTAAAACTCTTAGCAAGTCACATACAGTATAAATAAATTGATAATTCCTTTAGGTAACGTGGAAAAAGGATTGATTTTCTTAAAAATTCATACCTTACAAGGGAAAGGATATGATGATCAGGAATCTTCCAACTGTTCTAAACGATGTACATGATCAACATCGAAAAGAAAAGTGTCATCATCTCTCATCATGAAAATGGCCAAGACAAGATGAACAACTACATATTTACTTTGACTTTGACTTTTTCCTGACTTCTTTCAAAGACATAAATTTTCCCTGTCTCAAAGTAAAATTCCCAGGCTTTTCCCAGGTCTTGAAGAATCCATTTTTCTCTTTTCTTTTTCTCCCAACATTATCGTGTCGAAAACGAAACACTAATTTTTTAGAAATAGTCCCCGGTTGACCATAAAAACAATGAGGGACAGGCATCATCTTTCAACATCAGTAATATCCTCAGCTGTCTACAAACTTTAAATCATCGTCTTAGAAATGTTTAGAACACTCTTTGGTACTAGATGTTACTCTTAAGTATTTTTTTTTTTACCTTTTTAACCATATCCGTTTCAAAAGAAACGGAAAACAGTCACAACAATTGAAAATCGAGAAAAGACGAAATTATTTTTTAACCATTTACTCATACAGATTAAAACACAGTTTCGTGTGACTAGTAGTGGATAAAATATAGCATGGATATTTCACATCTGAAGCCAAGGATCTTTGACATATGTAAGAAAATACAAATCCGTATTTGTGGAAATATTGTGGCGGTTACGCTTTGCAATAAATTTGTCATGGCCGCGACCGTCGTTTACCCCTTTCGGACCGCTTAACCAGCCTATGACTTATGAAGCTAAAAAGGTCTATTTCGGAATGTACTTCGAATATTTTAATGTCCTAACGAGAAAAATGTTTTTTCTAAAGTACATAGTTAGGGACCCTTCAAATAAAATATCGCATTCGTAACTCGTGAAAAAGATTTGAAAATATAAATTTTCAAATGCGTGAATGAAAGAGCCAGACCTAATTTGGTCAAACTGCCTCACATGCTCACTTCTTGTTGGAATATTGTAACGTGATTAGGAATATAATCGCAAAGAAACGTGATATTATTTTTAACCAGCGTATTTGAAATAGAGTATTTCTCCAGACACCAATCATTACATATTAAGGACAGTGATAGGGCTCGGGAAATCACTGTCTTACCAAGACCTCTTAAATATATGTACGTTGGATACTTTAGAGTGCAGGAAGAAGCAGCAATCCCTGATCCTATTGCTTAAATGCATCAGGAATATAGAGCGGAAATACATTAGAGACTTTTTTAGCATAAGAAAAACGTCTTACAATTTAGGAGGAAATGGTGTTAATCTTTGCGTTCCCAAGTTTAATCTTAATTTTATGAGGAACTCTTACTTACTAGTGCGCTCAACTATGGAATAAAACCTTTTCAGTGGATGTCAAGCTGGCCGATGATGTAAATGGTGTTAAGTCTAAGCTAAGATCAATTCAGCTGTAATTTTCATATTTTAAATTTTTTTCCTTTGTGTGTAATTTTTATAACATTTTATATTCATATGTACATAGATTATAGATTACGTATTTAAATTTGTTTTTTTTAATACTAGTTTTTATTGTTGTAATTTTAATTTAATGCACGTTCGTATTTTGAACTTGTGCTCTTAGACGATAACTTGGTGAAATTAAAAAAATAAAATTGATATTGATATCAGGAACTGTAGCCAGATCTTTATGGCAACTTAAGTAGTGAGAGGCTGATGCTTTAGGAATGGGTTGTATCTTTTAATAGATTTACAAACAAGTTTTCAAGTCTATGACTAGCTGTCGAAGGGTTACTTTAAGTCAAGTCTGGAAATAATCCTTCACCTTATCATTTTTAACACATCAGTTTGTGTTTTATTCTAAACCAAACTAAAATGTATTTGTAAAGTTAATGTTTGAAGGGAAAGAACAACTTTTCGTTTATAATCTCCAACATTTTGCTAATCTCGGTTCAGTTTTCACTTACTTATTTTCAAAAGAATGCAATCGCCTAGAACTTTAGTTGAAAAACAAATTACAAATAATGACTTTAAGGCTATTAATGACATTTTATTGCGTTGATATCGAGAAGAGAACTTCCTCTTTGTTTATGCTATTCGACAAGTTTAGAAATTGATTGCTTCGCTTTAGTTTGCCATAATGTTAGTAATTGACCAGAAACTATTTATTTTTCGTAAATTCAATACAGCGTATACACCAATGGTATTAGAGGTGACCTTCGTGTAGTTCACGTTTTTGTCTGAACCAAGGCGGATCATAAAATGTGATTGGTGTCCGTTCGAAAAAATACCAGGCCATAATCATGAGTGAAAAAAATTTTTTGTTTAACCCACGGGTTTTACTCCATAGTAAAACATTGTCTCTTTTCACGTATGCCTCTTCACTTCTCTTTTTAATGTGTTGAACGTTATCATGCAGAATCACATTTAAGAGTGAGATTTGTTCACTACATACCTGTATAAGGATAAATATAACGGTCTGCGCCTTCCCCGACAGACGTACGACCTGTAACTTTGATTTCATATGTTGTAGCCTTTTTCAGCCCAGTCATGGTAAATACTCGAGTACTTGTGTTCACAACACTATTGGTAAAGCTGTTACTTGAATTGTATATTCTATAGCGCACATTGTATCCAAGAAGAATTCCATGAGCATCTTCGCTAGATATTGTACCCCATACAATATCCAATCTGTCGACACCTCGATTGTTCACGTACAACCATGGAACACGATCGGGAACTTGGAAAAGAGAGAGTATAATCTAGTAACCGCTGTTAACCTCTGGTTATTGGAAAATTAGGATACTCTCCAACTTTTTAATTTTTTAATCACCGGAATAAGTTTTGTTCTTTCTTGCATTCATATTGCAGTTTCAAATCATAATTATTTTCAATCATATTATTGTTATATGATCAAGCGAAATTTACTCACCGTCCTCTGGAGTTTGAACATCACTAATTGAGCTGCTCTTGAGTGAAATTACACCAGTTATCCGATCTCTGACAAGAGCTACAACTTTCACTCGGTACTTTGTGTAGGGTCTAAGGCCACTCACCACCGTATCCAAAAAGGAGGAGTTTGCATTCGAAGCGGGGGCATTTGTCACATTTAGGACAAGTATGTCACCAGTGCCAATCCGCAGCATGTGCAAGGCAGCAACATAACCATATATATAGGAGGAATTTGAGTTGTAAGTATCCAGCCGAAACCAACTCACATGGACCTCTGTGGAGCTGACACTAACGGCTGTAATATTCCATTCATGCTGGTGGAGAGCTTGAACGTGAAGAAATACAAAGTAAACTTTAAGTTGTATGGTTAAAATAGGTTATATTAACATTGTTATATTGATTCTCCTCAGATGTCAGCTCAACAAATAATAACCATAAGATAAAGAACACATCATCAGAAAAAAAAATCATACTGAGGTGGCCATTGATCATTAAATTTGGTGGCAGACCCAGGGCTGCTGTTTGCTACCGATTCTCACTTATTATTTTTCTGTAAATGAAGGAAAATTTCCTATTATGGGAATATACCTGGTTTAATATTTATGGGATTATTTCAGATAGGTTAACATTCATAAATTTTTGTAAAAATGTGTTGATTTTGTCGTTGTAAGAAAGTTTGGCTCAATTTTACTTGAGTAACCTAAACTGCATCAAAGTTTTGAAGTCTAGGCGGTTTAAACAATAGGTCTATGGAAAATCTGCATGCATATGTGCGGTTTCAATATTAAAATCAGAATTGTAACTACTTCGAATGTCTTTACTACGTGTCATGCGGGTATAGGCAAGGGCAAAAAAATTTGCTTAGCTTTTTTATTACTACACGTTTCCTTTCAAGATTCTTGTTTATCAAGTTTACGTTGCGTTCTAATTTTGAACTAAATTTTATGTTCTTTTCAATATTCTTAAATATTCTAGCATCATTTATCAACAGGTCTTTCGAAAAATTTTACATAGTTTCATGACGTTTTGCAGATTTATGGCACATTAACTTTTCCCCTTACCCTTTTAACAGTTTATTATGAGTAGGGACTGGTATTAGTTGTAGAAGTATAGCAAAATTAAAGTTTTGTGCACAGTTTATGAATCAAACTTATGAGTCAGCAAGGCCGACAAGTATGGCTTTTCACAATGATAGTTTCCAGGCTGATAAGATAAATATTTCCTTAAATCTGCTGGCCTGCTAGAATTCGCAGTCCCCTCTCCTGACAGCCCAACCTCATCACAAAGTCAACAACAGGGGCGAGAAGCAAATGAATGGCACAAACAGCCAAGCGTATTCCCACATACACCCTCCTTGATCCTGTTAGCTTTCTCTAAAGATAGCATTTCAGAAATGCGCACATTTGCCAGCATAATTATTTGATAATGGTGTTTACAAGTTATGGAATATGGTTGAGTTGCATAGATTTGCCAGCTTGTTACAGCATGAGTGGAAAAATGGATGAAAAACGTGCGCATTCAATGTATAACCAGAGTTGTCGCATGAGTTGGCCAATTTTAGCAAATATGCAAGCCATATCAACAATTTTATGATTTTGTCATAGTGAACCAGTAAAAGTTTTAAGAGATGGCCAAATGAATGTTTTTTCAGATCAATAAAATTCACTGTTGTGTTTCAGCTTAGAATGTCACCACAACTCCACCTTCCAGGAAATTCATTTATTTGCTAACATGATGGACTACCATTTAAGACTTTCCAACCTCTTCAGTGTAGCCAATAACATCATTAACTCAACTTTAAAATTAAAGAGAAAACTTGAAACCTTTTAATCGCACGATGACATCTTAAATCAAAGTTGTTTTCCGTCGTTTCTTTAAATTTTGACTCATTTTCCCAAACCGAAAAAGAATATTATCCACGCTCAATAGAATATCATTTCATCTAATACTGACATCACGCACTACATCTGAAGAGGAATACGCTCTCTATCCCCGAAAATTCGTTCAAAACATAAACGAAGGAGTTTAGCTGCTTGAAATACCACTGACTAGCATACGTGTTGATCGCTTTGCAATTTGTGAGGACATCGTTCCTCGGTTTCAGCCGACCCGGCACTCATAACTGTACTCAAAACCGTCTTTCAAAAATATGCGCATACACAGTATGTTTTTAATTTGGAAACATTTTGGCGTTTTTTTTTTAGCAGCCCATTTCGACTCATGAAACTTCTTATTATGAGTTGATCATTTACATTTAAGCTCAGTAAGATGGATTCTCGGTACAACATTGAATCTATAAAATATCCAGATTATCGCCAAATGCAAGGAGGGGGCTTAAAGGAAGGGGACTTAAATGAAGGATACTCGTTTGTTCAAACTGATTGAAGTAATATACGTAGAACATGTGTTAATTAACTTACCGCTTGTGTCTGAGTTGTTCAAGAGAAAATAATGAACTTTTAGTCGGGTATTAGAACTGTACCAGTAAGAATCTACTTCTACTTCCAAGTAGTTGTCCAACACCAAAACTGCAAATGGCACCTTTTGATTGCGGTTCAGCCGCTCTCTTTTGCTATGGCTTCTTATTCGAGTATCGTACCTTAACACCAGAGAAAAATTGTAAATGACATGATTAGTCTTGGGTTGAATCACAAAACAGATTTACTAGCCTGCTAAATTTCTCAGTCGTAGCCGTGCATTTTCTGTTGTTGACCATCCACAGGTATATCATATACGGATATAAGGATTTGTCTGAATTTGGATTATTGCCCTCATTAGCTCGTCACATCCCAGTGTTAGAGCTTTAGGAGCTTTTACTGAGCTCCTTGGTTAGGTAAATAGCTTACTTGTGTGAAGCAAGTTAGTTGCGTATCGTCGTAAAAATAATTCGTATTTAAGCAACCTATCTAAAGTGGCAAATAATGATTGTGTATAGGCCTCATGCATGTTTACTTAGGAATACTTTTTTTTTTTTTTTCACCCGAAGACTCGTTTCGAGTTGTGTTCTGTTGACTTTTAAACCGGAAAGTGTCAAAATTTGCGTCCCAGTGAAACCCAAGTGCCAACTGATTTTCGGTATCCAGGTTTAAGTCAGGATTTACTCTTTCCCATTTGGGCAGATGGTCAGGAGCTTAGGACTGGGCAGAGTTCACTCGGCGGCGTAATGAGCACTTAAGGTTGTCATATAGTATTCGTCAAGAACACTTGTCGTTAAGCTAGGGGCCGGCTACTGAAGTGCAACCACAAGGCGAGAGCTGTATAATTAGACAATCCTTTCATGAGAGAGATTAGGAAAACTTGAGTTGTAAAGATTAAAGTGATTGAAAAAACTAAAAAAATGTCTTTTTCGGTTTTTTCAGTCTCAATTCGTGACTTCTAATTTGCTCGAAAGCTTCCAGAAAGTCACGGAGAAATCCAGTATGATTGTAACTATTCAGCCCCGTAGTATAATCAACGTATACCTCAGGTGGTCTACAAAAATAGTACAAGACAGTAGCTCGCTTTGTTTATTAAATTTCTGTAGGAAAAATTCATCAAATTTAGACGCTGCGATCAAATCTTTTTTCGGCTGCATTAGCCAAATTAAATCGTCTTCCATTCCTATGTCGCGGTTTACCTCACAATTGCTTCATAAATATTTGCATAGTAGCGTGATGATCTTTGTTTACAAGGTTTTCTTCCGTTTGCATCTGATAGCAAACCTCTAAATTTTTATGCCTCGATAACTATATACTTTAGAACGCGCTTAATGTGCCCGCAAGTTTTTTTTCACCACCTGAAATTAAAGATATGTGGCAGTGAATTAAAAATATTTTTTTCGCCAGTAAAGCTGAAGGTTTATTTTCGTCCACTTTTAAAGTGCTGCCACTGTTTTTTTTTTAATTCCATGAGGTCAGGCGTGAGCGAATTCAGGAAGAGTAATTACCATAATGCCAATTAACAGTGAGTGGGTGAGTGAGAGAGTGGGTGACTCATTTGCATTTTGGAGTCCCTTTTGAATACTTGTTTCTACGCTTCGCGAATCCACAGGTTAAAAATGATACAAGTTATCCGTGTTGTGGTCACTGATTCAGGTCATCTCTCTAATGGCAAGTCGCCTTGTATAAATCATAACGTATTTATCATTTAGTTGTCAAAGAACGTCGGTGAACAGAGACCGAGTAGCTATTAGCTGTAGAACGATAAGCTTGATAAACAAAAAAGTGAGAATGATAAGAAAACACAGCACATTTATTTATTTCTTACCAATAATTGACTTTGTAATGTTCAAAAACCAGAAGTATGGTGGAGTTCTCTACTGTTGAATAAATCATCCAGTCGCAAGATTTATATGAGGATGCGCTGCCAGCTTCATCAATTACGCCAGTTGTCTTATTCATCGCACCTCCACATACTTTAAAGTCGAAATAACATAAAAATTAGTTGAATGCAAGTCAATCCTCAAACATGAAACACTGAAAACAGGTCTTGACTTCGTTCTAAGGGTTATCATCGTTTGTCCTTTCAAAAATGAAAGAGATGACCTTGTGAAAAAGTCACATTTGTCTAAAGTACCAACACAAGCGAGGTTTCTATACGGATATACGTGGCAAGAATGATAGAGTTGATAAAGAAACTAGCGGTGATACAAGCATATGCACCGAAAAACGATGCGATGGATGAGGAAAAGGATGAATTTTACAACTAGCTGCACGGCTCTGTTGCAAGCTGCAGTAGTCAAGATATGATTGTGGTGACGGGAGATCTGAATGCTGAGGTAGGGAGTAACAACATTAACAGAGAGGAGGTAACGGGGAAATTTGGTGTTGGAGTCATGAATGACAATGGGAGAAGGTTATGTGACCTCTGTGGTACAAATGGATTAGCTGTAACTGGAACATTTTTCCCACATAAAGAGATCCTTAAACTAACCTCGAAGTCACCAGATGGGAAAACTGTTAACTTGATCGACCATTTTTTGGTGAATGGACGAACGAGAACATCGTTTATAATTTCTGGACACAAGAGTGATGAGAGGAACAGAGGTATATAGTGACCACCGGAATAAGACTAAAATTGGTAAAGGCGCATCGGAAGAAGAGAGCAAGGGTGAGGTTTGACGTATGTAAGCTGCGGAGTGGAGAGATCAGGAGGAAATATAGCATTGAAGTAATTAAGAACAGGTTTGAAGCGCTAAGAGATTTAGATGATCCTCAGGAAGAGCAGGACAAGGTCTAGGTGACGTACAGAGATGCCACAGAAAAAGCAGAGCAAGCCATGGATAGGGGACAAAACGTGGGAAAAAATTCAAGAGAGGAAAGAGGCAAAACTGAAAATAGTGGAAAGATCGGAAAGATTAAAGCAGCAATGGAGAGAGGAGTGTAGTGCGTAAGATAAGGAAGTGAAATGAAGTGCTTGGGGGGATTAGAGGAATTGGTTGAAGGAGAGGGCTGCAACAGCAGAAAAGGCCGCTGAGAATGATAGAAACAAGGAGCTATACAGCATAACAACACAATAGCCGGGGAACGGAGGAGGCGAGAAGGGGTGCTTACGACAGAATCACAAGAAAGATTTCAGATATAGGTAGAGCACTTTAGTGGAATTTCCAATAGAGATGACCCAACAAATCCAATGGAAGAAAATGAAATAAAAGAACTGGAGGAGATTAAGGAGATAGATGTTGGAAGATAGCGAATACAAGAGGTTAGGGAGGCGTTGAGGAAGACAAAGCCAAGGAAAGCGACTGGAGCAGATGAAGTGGACCCACACCTACTGAGAGATAAGATTGAGTACACCGCAAGTAGGCTGACCAGATGTTATAACAAGCTGTGGAAAACTGAAAGGTGGCCAGAAGTGTGGAAGAAGGGACTTTTAGTCAAGATTTTCAAGAAAGGTGATTTGCGTGATTTAACAACTGGAGATAGAGGATTGATTGCTACCCATCATCAGTAAGATATTCTGCAGGATGCTTCTAGAACGGATCAAGAAACGTGTAGAAAAGGAGCTATGAAAGGAGCAGGCTGGATTTAGATCGAATAGAAGTACAACTGAACGGATATTTATATTAAGACACAACTTAGAGTAAGCAAATGAATGAAGGGCGAGTCTGTACACGTACTTTGTGGACTTTGAAAAAGCTTGCGAGATATCAGACTATTTCAAGATTAAGTCGAGTGTAAAGCAGGAATATGTAACGTCAGGATTCTAATTCTTACTGGCCATGGATTGGATCACGAGGAAGACAATAGCAGACAACAGAAGAGGGAATCTGAAAATAGTGTTGGAGGATGTTAATTTTGCGGATGACATCGCGCTACTTTCATCCAAGTTTAATGACTTGCGTGACAAGACTTGGAGATTGACGGAGGAAGCAGCCAGAGTAGACTTAATGCGAGAAAGTGCAAGACAGTGAGGGCTGAATTTGCTAGGAACAGAGAGAGCATTGTGGTGAATGGTGAAGAAGTGGAAGATGTTGAGGAGTTTGCGTGTATTGTAGCTATTGTAGACAAGGAAGGTGGAGGTAGGAAAGATATTAGGGAAAGACTGCAGACGACACGAAATGCATTCCAGAGGCTATGAAAGGTGTGGGCAGTCAGAGGAATAGGAAGGAGAACCAAGATACGCCTATTCAAGACTTTTTGTTTATAGAAAATACCCCATGTAGGCTCTGACCTATAGTTAAAGCTAAAGCATCACATGACAAATCATTGCCTCGGTAAAACATAACAAAGATAAAACTATGACAATTTACAAGTTACTTAGTCTATTCAGTTATTTTTAAGAACCAAAAAGCAAATTACCTGACGATGTAACAGCAGCGGATGACGATGTGGGCAAAATAACTGACGAATGTGGCGTGTGACTTGTTCCTTCTGGTGCCTTTGTTCTCAAAGTCTCCAAGTAATTTGTTGGATTTACAGGACCTAGATTAGAACAGAAACCTTGAAAAGTGACTCTTTTTATGTCCTAATCTCCTATGAATTAAGTGTTTTTAATGCTATTTGGTAGCATAGTGTCGCTGAGCTTCAAGAATCATTCATCCACAATACAGTGGTGCTTTTGAAGTGCTTATTTTTCGGCCGTTTTGGCAGCTCAAAATGACAAACGGAAGCAAATTGCTCCAACCGGACCTGGTTTGCGCAGATGTGTCGAGAATCGATAGGTAGTTTTAGGATTAGAAGAAGCATCTCTTGGAAAAAATGTTTTTAATTAGAAGATTGAAAATAAAAGAATACTCGGGCTTCTTTCTTTGGCCAACGGAGACGTAGAAACTGTCTTTAAAGACAAGCCTTAGCTCACTTAATATGTTATAATTCATATAATAATCATTTAAAAATTTGCTTGCAATGTCTTCAAACCGTTCTTCAGCAATGATAATTTCGTTAACCCAAAAGCGATGACTTAGAGGGAATTTCGACTACAACAAACGATATGTGGTGAGTACTGTTTGAAAAGATAACGGAATTTTTCGAATATATATTTACCACTATACTTTCCACCATTAAACTAGTACTTTATAGATAAGTATGCTATCAGAACAAAGGGAAAGCTGATGGTATGTATCAAAGCCTATCGCGCGAATCATACCTGATGCGAATGCAGAATGAAAAGAGTGAGAGTTAAATGTCCACGAGGGCGCCAATTCAAGTAATGACAATGAATGTGACGGTGACGGTAATAATGTCGACGACAACGATGATGATGGTAATAACACAGCTTGAGAGGAACTTGTCGGATGGATGTCTGATGAAAAAAGAAAATATTGAAATACACGTTAAGAATCAGATAGGAAATGACTAATTTCGACGCGCGCATTTTCAAAGCATTGCTTAGAATGTATGTGTTATTGCACAACAACTGGACAAATGAAGAAAATAAAGATAAAAGGAAGAAAATGCAACAAAGTCAGTCCGGGCCATAGACAATTTATGGCCCTCGGAACCCAGTTCACTTGATAAAGCACAGTTTAAGTGCCGTCCGTTGAGATATGTGGGAGAATCACAACTGGTATCAGTATCATGTAAACTTGAGGTATCTTAATAATATCGAGCGGGACTCCAAGGAAATTAATCCGTAAATATGTTATTTCATCAGTCGCTACCCTCCACGAGGTGTCTTTTAGACATCTCAACGGAAAGAGATAGATTTTCATAATTTTTATTTTGCGGAGATTTCATCGTAAACAAGAGTGCCCTTGTGTGAAAAAGCTAGGGAGCGCTCTTCAAATCAAGCAAACAACAACCGGCGGTTAAATCTGATCGAATTTTTTTTCTTGAGACTCTTGCAGAACTACCTCTTATACGAGACATTTCCTGTAACATTCATGCGGAAATTGTAGGGGGAAAATGAACTTTGCTCCTAAAGTCGCAAAAGAAAGCAAGCTCGTATCAATTTGAAAAATTTGTATCAGATGCACCACATTTTACCGAGAAATATATGACATAGAATTGAATCGAAAGAAACACTTCAGAGGAAGAGCTCGAAATAGATTTCTTTCACCTTTAGAGTGATCGTCAAGAAATTCTGATTGAAATGGAAATCACTGTGAACAGGAACTACCTTTGTCTTTACCGTCAGCTTACAAAGCCTGCCTAGTGTTATTTGGAGATTTTTAAAGCTGATCTTTCCATTAAATGTAGCCCTAGTGGATTTCAGCATAGGATATCACACATGAACGAAACTTTACACGCAGACTCATCTAGCAAATAGACCTTTAGCTATGTGGTCACGTGGTTTGATAGGTAAACAAGAATTCAAAATGGCTGCTCAAGTATCTCAAGTATGTACCGCAGACGACATCTTAGGGCCTTTCGGCACTTGCGAAAAAGTTGTTAATTTAAAAAAAGTTTTCTGTCATCACTAACAATATACAAGTTGCGGATAAATCTTGAAACGTACCGCCGACAAAATTTGTTCCGGGTAAAAACTTGACAAAATCGAATTGTTCCAAAAAACTCAAAGGACAAATTTTCGTTTCGTCTGTTGCATCCACATTAACAATTTGAAAGTCGTCAAATTCCAGCGGCGCCAGATCTGTTTATAAGATAGGTCAGCATGAGGGGGGTAAGTTTCTAAAGGAACTGTGGTGCTGCGTCGGTGGGAGAGTATAGCAGATAATTTAGTGTGAACAACTGGGTTGAAAACGTAAATTAGACACCGTAAAGGGTAAAAAAGCTGACTTTTCGAGCGTTAGCCCTTCGTTAGAGGGATTGGAGGAATTGTGGGTTGTGTGTGGGTTTGTATGCAGAAAGTGGAGCTACGCCATCGGTGGGAATATGAGGACGAGAAAACAGGAATAAATTAGTTGAATGAAAAGCGCTCGTTGATTCGGTGATTCCGTGGGGATTAAGGGTGCCGATTTGGAAGATAAATTTTTGTTCTCGTGTTTTGCGGCTTTCCGAACTGCCTAGATGTAAGGAAAGGCCGCATACTGTCATATGTTGTTTAGAATGATTAGGGAGATTAAAGTGCCTAGCGACTGGTTTGGATGCGTCCTTGTCATTTCTTTCCACGTCGCGAAGGTGTTCTCGGAATTGGTCACCCAGTCGTCTTCCTGTTTCACCAATGTTTAACTTATTGCAATAAGTGCAAGTTATGCAGTAAATAACATTGGCGGAGGTACACGTAAAGTGATCAGTGATCTTAATGGATCTCTTGGGTCTCGATATTTTCTCTCCGTTATGAATGAAAGAACAAGTTTTGCATCGTGAGCGAGCGCATTTGAAAGTTCCAGATTGGTCATTGGTTTGAAATGAACTCCTGACTAAAAAGTTGCCTATGTTTTTGTCACGTTTGATTGATATAATTGGGGGTCGCGAAAAGATAGTGCCAGTCTGAATTGTTTTGGAGTATTTTAAAATTTTTAAGATTGATAGATTTAACTGCGTGGTTGTGAGGGTGAAATGTAAGAGTAAATGAAATGTGGTCAGCGTTTTCCTTCTCAGCCGTGTGTAGTGCTGACTGTCGATCAATTTGTTGGGCACGGCGGTGGCCCGCTTGAACGACAGAAACAGGATAGCCGCGTTTATCGAAACTGGCACATGGCCTCTGATTTTTCGGAAAAATCACTACATAAACGACGAAGTCTGAGAAACTGTGAAAAAGGTATGGAGTTCTTGACGTGTGATGGATGTGAAAATGAATACAACAAGTAACTATGTGAATCTGTAGGTTTGTAGTAAACACTACTGCATAAACCGTTGCCTTCAACTAAAATTTTAATGTGTAGAAAAGTCAAAGAAGTGTCGGAAATTTTCGAGGTATATTTAAGAGCCGGATGAAAGGAATTGACGGCGGTTATAAATTGAGTGAGCTCCTCTCTGGTAGAGGAGGTAGCATCGATGCAATCGTCAATATAACGGCCGAGTAGTTCAGGTTTTGGGTCGTGGTATTGGCTAAAAAATTGATGTTCGATAAAATCTACGAAAAGATTGAAGAAAGGATTCAGAGAAAGAGTCCAGGAGTCCAGTCCAAAGAGAAAAGATTGCCAAAGGATTCCACCCCCACTTTCCTGGATTTATCCTAAGTCGTTTTCAAATTTTGGAATCCCTGAGTTTTGCAGCAAAAGACAATTTTTGCCTTTTTAAACATTCCGATGCAGGCAACTAAATCTGAGCAGAAGACGCGGGAGAACCAGATAGTATGTTAGTGAAAGTCACTGTCTGATCTCGTTCACGCTTACAATTCCGTTCTCTTTTTAGGTTTCTTGATAATTTAATGAATTTAGAAATGTATGTAAATATGACAGATAGTAATATTTTCTAGCGTTAGTCAATGAATCTCTCTCGTCCCATAGTAAATTTACGCGGACGGAAATTACGTTGTTAAATACGACTGTACATTGCGGCCTGTGTAAACTTAAAACGAAAAATAAGAAGAGTGCTTACGTTGGGAAGAAGTGAAAATCACCGGAAACAGCAACAGCTTTAGGAACAGCATCTTCGCCGAACTACCAGGCTTACTGTGAGTATCGATCAGCATCAACATTTCTTTGTTGCAAGGAAAACAACGCATTGAGTAATATGATCGCTTATAATCAAATCTGATCAACATTAATTCCGACTGTCTGGGGAACAAAGTCGGGGCTATTATAAAGTTGACAGTTCCCTGCGATAACAGGCGTCCCAAGGTCACGTCTTTAGAAAACGCAAACAATGAGAATGACCTACGAGATACTTTGCGAAGTTTAGACGGCTGCTTTAGTCATTTTATATGCCGTAACATACCGTTCAAAATTCAGTCGTAACATACCGTTCAAAATTCAGTCAGGGTATTTTCCCTATCGAAAAATTAATTTTCGTGTCGGAAATCAATTAACCACAGGCGGCCCAAGCTCACGTCTCGAGAAAAAGTCTGTATTTACTATCTAAATGGATTTCGACTTATCGCCGAGCCTAACAAGACTTATCGAGAATCGAGGCCTATAATAAAATGGCGTAACATACCGTTCAAAATTCAGTCTGGGTATTTTCCCTATCGAAAAATTAATTTTCGTGTCGGAAATCAATTAACAGGGTCCGTTATTGTTGGCCTCTTTCAGACCTCCTCATTGTCTGCTATTTCCCGTGTCTGATATTATTTTCCGAGCCTGATATTATTTCCCATGTCTGTATTTACTATTAATGCTCGAGTCCTTAAATTATTCGTTACAATCGTCGAGTCCGAAATTTGTCTCATTGCCGGAGCCTGATAATTTTCTCAATCGCCGACTCTGATAACCGCAGAGTACTCTCCTACCCAGACTTCTCACGGTACAAGGTTAGGATAGTTTTAGAAAGGTAATAAAAACTGTATATCAATAAAAAAGACTGCAGTTAGTCTTCTCCTTTAACTTCGTGTATATTGTACAATTAAAAAATGTACCATTAGCATAAGGGTATTGATTAAGACCAAATTAAGGAAGCATTTCTCTACTTCCTCGCAATAAATGAACAAAGCCCTGTTTTGGTATTCATGGCGATTTTGGCAAAATTTTGACACTATCATCACAGTTTGTTAAGTTATCGTACAATATCTGACGGATTCTCCAAATGAAAGTATCTCTGGAAAAGTTATAACAAACTTTTAATGAATGTTTTAACGCTACAACATACGACAATAATCAGCTCGTGCTTTAATAACATGCTGGTAGAACCGGAAAGCCACCTTATAGAGAAAATCAGCAACATTTGAGGGAAAAAGAAAGTTTACAGTGGTAGATATTTTTTCGTAAAGGGAAGTTTAAGAGCAAGGAAACTTGTAAAGTAAGATGAAACCAAACCAAAAGATTCCACAGCCATTCTGCCGCAACAATTTATTATTCACTAAATGTTGTGCACATGACTAATCACATCCGATTAAAAACAAAAAACTTGATCTTCTTGCATTAAATGTATGAGAAAAAGGTAAATAAAAGCTTTTTAAAACGATGCTAATATAAAACCGAAAGGAACTAAATTGAAAAATGCGAACGGATCGGGGAAACGCCCAAAAAAGAATGAAATTATCTGTTACGCCACAGCTATGGTCTTGTCTATCTTATTTATAAGTTTAACACAACGTCAAAAGTCGTCAGCCTATGATTCAAATTTGGCTCAAGCAATTTTAAAAAGGCAATGGAACTCTTTTAGCCTAACGTATAGTTTGACCATCTCAACGAAACTGTCTCTTTATTTATTACAAAAAGAAGAATAACTAAACCATGTTTATGGTTATGATGCAGTGTTTTCACGTGCGCTGTATTTTTTTTCTTTTCTCGCTAACGTCATACTCGCTTAGCTATAGCTACGTGGAAATATTAAACGTTATCTGAGGATTCTTTGTCGGTCACACAAAAAAGGTTATTCCTAGCTAATTTGAAAATTCACAATATACTATTTCGCTGGTTCAGAAATATTCACTCTAACGATGCGGACAGTCATAGAAAAAGCTTTCATTTTGATTTACATCAGTCTGAGAGAACACTGCATCGCAGTCACTCAACTTAAGGTAACAGTGTGTCATATCTTCACTTCACAACTAAACATTTACAAAGAAAAAGAAAACCTTTCAATAAATATTTCCATAAAAAGCCAGCCGGAGTTCTTTTCTGTCTCTCGTTCCAGTTTTGCCAGGGCAACCTCAGTCCCGAAGGTCTCCCCTTCCTGCAGGCGAAGATCTGGCTCCAGCTCAATGACTACTGGGTTTGCCAGCCCGATGACAATTCTAAAACAAATTTTTAAGAGGTTAATTTTTTTTCTTATCTCAACACACGCACAGACAGTGAAAATGAAAGCGAACATCGCAGTAATGAGCACTACTTAGGTCTTTTTTTCACTGCTGCTTGAGAAGTATTTATTACTGCGATGTTCTCTTTCATTTTCATTTCTTTAACCGTAGTTCACATATATGATTTTCATATATTTACAGTCACACACAAACACACACACCCAAAAAAAACATAAAAAAAAAACCAAAAACACCAACAACACAACAGAAAAGAGGAAAAACAAAGAGAAAGAAGTTTTAGTTATTTCCCTTTACAGATTCTTAGGTTTTTGGAGCTATCTACTCAGATATGACCGATTAGAGTTACTAAGCATGCGTTATTTTGATTCAGCCGATTCATTTTGTAGAAGGTTGATAGCTTGTACAGGTTAACCTTATAGGTATAGGGTTTAGCAAGAGTAACCAATCCGTAATCAAGGGGGTGATATGATTTACCTGAATGAAGCTCGTACAGGATGAACGGCTCGGTGCAACTGCAAGAATAACTTGCACTTTGTGCGACGTACGTACAGCAGCATCCTCCAACTACACTCTTCAAATTCGTAAACTCCGCTGGCCATCGGTTCTGCAGTGTTTCCGGCTTGTAGCATATCTGCTGCCATTTGTTTGAAGTTAAAGATGGACCAACAGAAACCTCCGAGTGCCATTTTTGTCTTGGTCAAGTCATTCGTGTCCTGTTGTGTTGGAAATCAAATCAGCGTCATAATGAGTAAAGTGAAAGGAAAATTCACTGGGCGATTATTGTAAGCTGAACAGCATTAAAAAAATGTTCGACCACTCCCCCTCCCCCGCACTTCATCCCCAAATCTGCCTCAAATAGTATATTTTTATATCATCCTTGTGAGATCGTATTCTAAAGGAAACAAGAGGACCATCTACTCAGTCAACTTTTTCAGTCTCGACTGATGATTTTTAAAGCAGAAATCTGTTCAAAGTTTTGTAGAACTGTTAAAAAATCTGTGGACACGCAGCGACGTGCACACTAGCTATTAAGTAACAATTAAAGATCGGAAGGGGAAAACATTAAGGAGCATTGGCCTCGGTCAGCCTTACCTTTTTAAGTAATACGTCTAAGAGCTTTTCACCCATCTCTGTCAGCAGTGACACGTGCTTTTCTGCTTGGTCCTTGTTATGTTGCTCCATCTCCTTAAAATTGCCAGCAAATTGGCATCCATTGACTCTACATTGTCGCTGCCTCTCCTCGCAGACAAGCAGATGGGTTTGCAACTCCATCCTAAGAGTAAACAAAAGGTTAAAGCTACATGAATGTATCTACTAACGAGGAAAAGAACTCGCATCTGTTCAGCTCAACTCATATTTTGTATTTGTTTATTTCATTATTTGCTGTTGATTCTTGAAAGTGACAAGGATTATAATAAGACAAGCCAAGTCATGGATATTTTCCCAATAACACTGCGTTTGAGTCGCAAAGTAAACTTTTGGGGCTAATTTTGGATCAATTTTAATCTTGGACGGAGGAGCAAATTGAAGGGAAGCTTTCCAAAGTTCACGAGATTTATATATTTAAAGATGATATTTCTATAAAAATTATATACAGTAAGCTTTGAGTACACTTGGGAAAGATAAAGAAAACCTTGAACTCAGTGACAATTTTCAAAGTCGTACATGCTAGTATGGTCTACATGGGCTTAAAAAATCAAATATAAAAGACCTAATATAAGAAACCGCATACCCACACCAGATGCTTTCTTTTACGCACGTAAAGAGAATTTCATTTTAAGTTTGAAATGATGATGTACAACGCTTTGTGACCACACCTTCTCGGACGCTTCCTGCATTTTAGAGGGCAACGGATTTCTCCCCTTATGCAAGTCTTTTCAAGATGAAGTTCCTTGTTGGCCACGGTGGTATTCTGGTGGCATTGTTCACACGAGATGACTGCGTAGAGGCATTCCTCCTTATGGGTCGGCTCATCCTTTCTTTTAATGCTGCGTTGGCAGCCCCTATTAGAACAGGATACGAGGGCATCGGGGCAGGTGTGCCGTGCTACCACTTCGATGCTCCCCCTCTCGTTGCACGCTGTACATTTTACCTCGATCTTCTCTACAAGCTTTTTGAGGGTGAAGTTTGTCTTCAGTTGTGTGGAGCTCCATATAGGCTTTTTACAAAGGGGGCAATGGCTGGTAGTTGGGTTTTGTTGCACCCTACTAATACAAGTTTTGCAGAACGTGTGGCCGCAGTCCGGCAAAATAATTGGCTCCAGCATCAGGGTATCACTAAAGCACAAAGAGAACATGGATTTCGACTGCTCTGAGTTTTCGCAAAAGAGAATCAAAGGAATTCACGAGAGTTAATCAGAGGACGCAAAGAAAAAAATAAAACTACCGGAAACGCGGGAAAATGCGACCGACTCGTGAATAGGTTTAGTTTTGAATAGGGTTGGCTGAGACGATGGTGTGCGTGTCATTTATGAAAATCGCGAAGGGAATTCGGATCCAAAACAATCCCAGATCCCAGATTACTTTTGAAACTCAATCGAAAGATTCCTCAAAAATCTACCTTTACCCGTACGAGGTTTAGGGGAGTGGCTTGAACTGATGGCGTTCTAAATTCCATGCATTTAAATTTTTATGGTTTTTTTTCCCGCGCTCAAGAGTCCAATCAAAAGACTAAATTTTTTTTTCACTGTTTCTATGCTATCGGTTGGTTGGTTGCTGTACTAAAGATAATTTTATGACGCTCTGAGAAACCTGATATATGCATGCATGAGTTCACCCGTAAGCTTGCCTCGCGCTAGCCAACGCCAGCATGAAAACGCGAAACAATCAGCGTGGTCTGTAAGCTGCTATAGTGGGAAATACTCTCACGTTTTTTGAATGAACTGACGTTGTAGGTCGGGCGTGTTGTAAGATGGGGTTAAACCAGTAAAAGTCTAATCCTAGGCATGTGGAACATGGAGCGAACTTAAAAATAGTTAACACGGCATGTAGAGAAATAAGCGTAAATCGGTGAGACTTACTGAATTTGTTACAATTTGACTCACAATCAATCGGACTCTTTCTACCGAAAGCTACTACTGCACATAAAGAACGCTTTCTTTGGTGGCATTGTCGCATACTGTTCAGTAGTTTGAGCAATAGGAGATGAAAGACACAACGTATGGTTGGATTTGAGTTTTTCAGAAATTAAATTTTCCATATTTTTGAGAAAAAAAAGAAAGATGAACTATCCTTACCATACTTGACATTCGTAGTCCTTTGGATAGTTAGTTATCGGTGTAATGTTATCCATTTCTTATATCAGGGTTTCTTGAGTTTTCTTAAGCACGTCAGAACACTTCAATGCCAACAACTTGCCACTCAGTAACCAGACGCTATTTAGAATGCATGACAAACAATAGCAGCAATCCAGGGAATGTTAAAATCAAGCTCGGCTTCAATAAAGGACAATTCAAACTCAAAGTGCGATCATTATAATTCTCTAGGGACACAAGAAGTCAAATGGAAAGGTGAACTCGCCTACTACAAAGGGAAACTAAAAATATAAATTCAGAGATCTTACGAGACAATGACATAATTTTTTTTTTTAATGAACGTGAAACAAAGCCATTTAAGATTAACTTAAAGTTCAGTTCGGCTTCAGTAAAGGCCAATTCATTCAAACCGACCCTCTGTCAGTAGAATACCCCAAGGACACTAAGAATCTACTTCTCAGTTCTTGTGGCCTGCTACAAAGAAAGACTGTTGAGTACCGTGGGGGCACTTTTCCTATCTGTCAAAAATCGAATGAAAGATATATTATTCAAGTGTTATTACGTTTTCTTATATTTTGGCGTCTGGGTTTCAAAATATATCGTACGGCATTATCATAACATGAAATCGATCGCATAAGGCGTACGCGAAAGACAAAACAAATCATGAAAAGGAAAAAAATAATGCGCTTAAAAGTTCGTTGCTTAAAAAGTAGAGCCTAAAATAAAAAATAAATAAATAAAACGAACACACAAACAAAGTTTGGTTGCTCCGCCTTCAGTCCGTATTTCCGCCTTGTTCTCGTGTAAAACCATTGCACACTCTGCCCTAATGTGTTGAAATACCGAAATAAACTGCGGTAAAGGACATTTTTTTTTTTAAATGAACGTGAAACAAAGCCACTTAAGATTAAGTTAAACTTCAGTTCGGCTTCAGTAAAGGCCAATTCATTCAAACCGACCCTCTGTCAGTAGAATACCCCAAGGACACTAAGAATCTACTTCTCAGTTCAAAACGTAAATTAGCCACCGTAAAGGGTAAAAAAGCTGACGTTTCGAGCGTTAGCCCTTCGTCAGAGCGATTAGAGGAATTGTGGGTTGTGTGTGGATTTAAATGTAGGAAGTGGAGCTACGCCATTGGTGGGAATGTGGTGACGAGAAAACAGGAATAAATTAGTTGAATGAAAAGCGCTCGTTGATTCCGTGGGGATTAAGGGTGCCGATTTGGAATATAAATTTTTGTTCTAGTGTTTTACGGCTTTCCGAACTGCCTAGATGTAAGGAAAGGCCGCAAACTGCCATATGCTGTTGAGAATGATAAGGAAGATTAAAGTGTCTAGCGACTGGTTTGGATGCGTCCTTGTCATTTCTTTCCACATCGCGAAGGTGTTCTCGGAATCGGTCACCCAATCGTCTTCCTGTTTCGCCGATGTATAACTTATTGCAATAAGTGCAAGTTATGCAGTAAATAACATTGGCGGAGGTACACGTAAAGTGATCAATGATCTTAATAGATCTTTTGGGTCCCGATATTTTCTCTACGTTATGAATGAAAGGACAAGTTTTGCATCGTGAGCGAGCGCATTTAAAAGTTCCAGATTGGTCACAGGTTTGAAATGAACTCCTGACTAAAAAGTTGCCTATGTTTTTGTCGCGTTTGAATGAAATAAGTGGGGGTTGCGAAAAGATAGTGCCAGTCTCTGAATCGTTTTGGAGTAATTTAAAATTTTTAAGAATGATAGATTTAACTGCGTGGTTGTGAGGGTGAAATGTAAGAGTAAATGGAATGCGGTCAGTGTTATCCTTCTCAGCCGTTTGTAGTGCTGCCTGTCGATCGATTAGTTGGGCACGGTGGTAGCCCGCTTGAACGACAGAAACAGGATAGCCGCGTTTATCGAAAAACTGGCTCATTGCCTCTGATTTTTCGGAAAAATCAGAGTCGTCACTACATAAACGGCGAAGTCTGAGAAACTGTGAAAAAGGTATGGAGTTCTTGACGTGTGATGGATGTGAGGATGAATACAATAAGTAACTATGTGAATCTGTAGGTTTGTAGTAAACACTAGTACATAAGCCGTTGCCTTCAATTGAAATTTTGATGTCTAGAAAAGCTAAAGAAGTGTCGGAAATTTGCCAGGTATATTTAAGAGCCGGATGAAAAGAATTGACGGCGGTTATAAATTGAGTGAGCTCCTCCTTGGTAGAGGAGGTAGCGCCGATGCAATCGTCAATGTAGCGGCCGTAGAGTTGAGGTTTTGGGCCGTGGTATTGGCTAAAAAATTGGTGTTCGATAAAACCTACAAAAAGATTGGCGTAGCTGGGTCCCATTATAGTACCCATGGCCACGCCATTAGTTTGTTTGTAGTAGTTACCACCGAATGAAAAACAATTGAGTGTGAGTACTAGTTCGGCCAGACGGAGCAGTGTTTCAGAGCTAGGTTCTTTAACAGTGCGTAGATCAAAAAAATGTTTGAGGGCCCGGAGACCTTCGTCATTGGGAATGACAGTGTAAAGAGATGTTATATCCATGGTGAAAATAAGTTTGTTTTGGTCGAGGAAACTAAAGTCACGAAAAATTTCAAGTGCGTGTTGGCTGTCCTTAATGTAAGACGGTAGAGTTTTGACGATTTTGACGGTCCCATTATAGTACCCATGGGGGACCCAGGTCGACCCATCGTTTCTGCCTGCAGTTGTCCCACTGAACTTATTTCCAGCTATTTAGACAAAATTATGGCACCTATCGTCAAAACTCGTATAAAAAAAAAGTTGACCGTACACAAAAAAAATCCTGGGACAGCAATGGAGAGAGATTAACCATTAGCCGTATATGGGAAAAAATTTTAACCGTTAGCCAAAAAATCTAACACCCTTTTGAGATCTTCTTGACCGTTTTGGTAGTCCGGGACCTAGAAGGGGGAACGAGATATATTCTTATTCTAAAACACGAAATTTGCGCAGCAAACGATCATTGACATAGCTGAAAGAGCAGTACTTAATAAGGAACACTGCTTTATCAGTTTAAATCGCATCTACAGTCCAGTGATAGCCTTTTTTGGAAAAACTGACACGTAATTTCATTTTGAAAGGACTTGCGAATAAGAAAGCACTGGCGAATAAGAAAGCACTGATAAATCATCAGCGATAACGAAGAACCTGATTTTCCGGCTTAAGGTTAACACTAGCATCTTCATTCGCCCGAAGCTAACAACTGCGGCTAATTCATAAGCAGCCAACCCGGTTTTAAGCTTGTGCGCATCTGCTCGTCTACGATTAATGAAGATGACCTTGCGCCTCTTTTTCTCCCTTCAAAAAGAAGCTTGGGTTGCATGAAGTTGGCGGGCCGCTCAATACATTTTGTCCTTTGTTTTCTCGATCAAAATAATTTGCGCCCCTGTAGATCGCAGAAGAAGCAGTGGAATACGAATACTTTTCACATAATGACCACAATGGCGTTTGAGTAAGTGTTCTTGGAAAGAAGCCTGATACCTACCTGATGCGGGTTGAAGGATGCAAATTACAAGACACCAGGAAAGAAATCTATACCAGGAAAACTTGTTTACATGCATCGTAGCGTTGAAAGAGAGGTTTTCCTTCCACGAGACTGGCAGTTATAGTTCCCTTGAATTTTTCGACAATTTATCGCCAATTGTACTTCGAGCTTTCTATAATTTTAACAGCAAACAGGAACCTTGTGAAAGATTCATAGCACACGTCCCGCAGTGAAATTAAATTAAAACAAAAGGTCTTTCTCTGTTGTGCCTCACCTCTTTGTTAGAAATTAACCGCAAGTGACAACGATTTCCTAGAGTTACAAACTCGTAACTCTGACTTGGCGTACGGAAGCAAATTATATTCATAAAATCCATTCATCGAATAGGAAATGACTGACGTGTAATTTTATAAAATCTAAAGAATGTTAACCAGCTCGTGCAAAGCCTTGGATCCTAAATTTATTTAATTATGAAAAAAGAAAAATTAGAAATGTCACACCACCAGTAATCATCATTTCGGATATGACGTTGACGTTACATTTGATACCAGCATAGGGGTGTTTCTCTAAGTGGCACTACTTTTCAGATGAACGAGGGAAGTTCTTTTCGCTCCCTACAACAGCTTGTTTCATCTGTACAAACAAATCTTGAAATGTCTGGTGATCACAGCGTAGGAGCCATCGGGCTTATTTTTGACCCCAATGCACAAGTTGGTTCACAGGACTCACAAATTGCAGGCGGGCTACCGGGCGCGAAGCCCTACCGAACATTCGTTTGGGTGGACGACATTGCGCAAGTAACTCAAAACTCAACTCTTGCCCCAGATGGCAAAAAGGTCAAGTTCGACCAGAGGCTTTGCGGAGACGCTATGGTGGCGCACCTAAAAAGGGAAATTCCCGAAATCACGGCGACCAGGTAAGTAAGACAGTTTTCCACAAATATGGTCTACATTCTTTCAGCACCGCACCAGCGTGAAAATGGTGACTGAATTCTAGTTTCAGCCACTTTTCTACGCAAAATATTTTTTATTCACTGAATCAGCTGGTTGTTCTGGACTAATGTTCCTGGAGCAGCGCTAATCGCGCGTTTTTATGTTGTGAATTCCACAGGGATTCCACCGCAAATCGATGAGAGGGTTGCGCTAGTAAGATAAAGTCTATTTTAAACTCATTTATTTCATTTGACAAAACTTAAAACCCTTATTCTACGATAACTTCATTTGACAAGACTTAAAACCCCTATTTTAAGATAACCTGATGGCTAACTTAAAACACTACGAACAAAACAGTCACTAATCAAATACGCCGGCAAAAAATTCAACAATTTCCGGACAATCATCCTAACATAACCACACAAAATTGTAATTCAGTATTATCAACTGAGTTGCATCTCAGTTGATGATACTAAATTACCCTTTTATACTCTCCTAGCGACGCAGCACCAAAATTTCTTTAGAATCCTATCCCTTTTATTCACAACCGCACAAAGTTGAGGATTAAATCGAGATTTCTTAAGTCGAGAGATCAATGTGAAGTAGGCTTAATTTTTGTGACTAGCAGTGTCAAGCGGGCAAAATAACGTGTAAATAGCTGACCCGAAGGGTCATTCAAGTGCAGTCCAATTTAGACCGCGGATTTTGATGATCAATGGTATACAAAATTTCGTCTTCTGTGTTTCTTTTTTTAATTAATTCGATCTTCCATTCAGTGCTAAATATAAGCCCTTGTAACAGTTTTTCAAAAACTTGAGGTTTAAGTGATATTTGATCCCTTAGAACACCAGCTCCAATTGTCAACCCCAACCAACTAATTAGACAGCCTCCTTCTATGCATGATTACGCATCAAACTCTCTCTCGTTGCATACTAGGCTTTTTTTGTGAATAGTACAATTTTTAATCAGAAAATCCAATAATACAATAACTACAAAAACAATGCCCTATTAATCTAATAATATTAACTAGATAAGGCATCAATACATTTACTTAGAAAACTTAAAATACTACAATTAATAAAATAAAATCTACAAATAGCTTCTATTAATGTTTAAAGTGCGTGATAAATACTATTTAAAAACTTAACTAGTTGGGTCTCTACGGTCTTCAGGGTTTGATTGTAAGTTCCCTGGTTTGATTTCTTTTACATATTGTTAATAAGTCGTCTTGGTACCTGTGCTTTTTATCCGTAGATACCTTGATTATTACAAAGCAAAGCCAAGTGGAAATCATCAACTGTATAAAGTTGGCAGCAATTTGTCTGCAGATTTAATCCGCAAACAATATAAACAGGCCAGCACTAGGGTGTTCCTGTCTGCCACTGTCACAGGGGGGAGCCAAACAGTTAACTCTCCACCTGACTTGGGACAAAGGGAAATCACCACCACAAATCAAGGTAAATACTGAATCACAAGTGATTGCCATAGTAAAAGGAATGAGAAATGTATCTTCTTGATGGCCCTTGAATGCTAGATGTCCTTATTTCCATAATCCTGATTCACATCTGGCAAAAATTTCAGCCATAGCTATAAGTCAAGATAACAAAGAGCCAGTTATTGACCAAACTTCAATATTACAGTGTTTGTAGAAGGATTAGACACATTTATCCAATTGTACTCAGTAGGGTAAATAAAGCACTTGCACTGATTGGATGAGATGTTTGTAGACATGTCTGCTGAGTCAGTAATTGCTGAATGCTGCATACCTAGTTTCAAATTGAATTAATTAGTAATCTGTCTCATGTCCAGGTGTACAAGCTCCTTCAACTTCCACACAGAGTCAGCTGGAGAAAGGTACCATTCTCTTAACCTTTGATTAAGTTCGTAATTATGTAACTTCTCATAACCTTCTATGTTGATATTGGATATGATTGTAAGGTTCTGGCTTTCATATTCCATTTAGGGACAATTGAATTAAAATCAGCAAGATCATGAAAAACATTTGTACATGACTTTAGTTTCCAAATACTGGATTTGAACTCAAAGTGACCACCAGTCTTACATCCAATCAGTAGCAACATTACTCCCTTAGTTAAACCACTGAATCTCACAATTATCTTGTCAGGTGAACTTGGGCCCCAATATCATGGCGACCAGCATCCAGGTACTTCATGTATATTGTTTGAAATTCGAATAAACAAAAGCTAATTTAAGCCAATGCTTGGTCTGCTTTCTCATGTTTTAATTTTCTTTCTTCTCTCTTTCATTTGATACTCAATTAATTTGTGTTTTCCCCTTCATTTTGCAGTGGGTTCAGTGACTTTCAAGCTCTCGGACTCTGGACTTAAATACTCAGGTACCATGAAATCAATACATAAAGGGAGGTTTTGGCATATAAGATAATTTCAGGATACATTTGTAGCCTATCGTTGGTAGTTGTAGCAAGAAAGAAATTTTTTGTTCTGCTTTCCCATGACACAACTGTTACCATCTGCATTGTATATATAGCTTATGGCTGCATTTGACTTCATACATATGTCCATTATAAGAACATCACCCATTGTGAACCATTTGATAGTTTCTCTTAAAATCCCTTCAGTTCTAACTTCAATAGTGCCCCTACTTACTATGAGCATAGAAGGGGAAACTGACCTAAATATGGTTGTATGGGGGATGGGGGTTTGGGAGTAAGAGCTATATAATAACACTCTGAGTGGCAGTGGGATTAGATGAGCTCTAAAGTAGACATTAACTTTTACCTTTGCAGGATTGTGTACAGATGGTTTTTACCAAACCGTATTTCATTTAACTACCGCAAATATTTGTCCTGGAGTTTCCTTCATTGGAATCCCATTCAAAGCTGTAAGCTAGTTCACATTATACCATAGCTCTAGTAAATGTAATCGGTTAAACAAAACCTGAAAATAATTATTTTTATAGACAGACATAAGCTGTGCTGTATTATTTTCTTTTTCTCGAAAACCGCAAAAATTCAAAGCAAACATATATTTTCCAAGAACCATATACTAATCTACTTACTAACATCACTAGCTCAAGCCATACTGAGGAATATTGTCCCTTAGTTGTTTTTGTATGGACCTTGCTGTACCCAGTCTGTACTGCCACA
Source organism: Pocillopora damicornis (assembly GCF_964200805.1). NCBI lineage: Eukaryota > Metazoa > Cnidaria > Anthozoa > Scleractinia > Pocilloporidae > Pocillopora > Pocillopora damicornis. Next base: position 16,120,139 of record NC_142676.1, read on the forward strand.
GAGGGTCAGCCTTTTCCTGACTTTTTTCAAGCAGGTATGCTTTACACAGTGAGATATTCTTTCTCCTTTTAGCTTTGTTATCACATTAAAAGAGGCCTTCAGATGGCGGTGATTGTGATTTTAAAGGCTTCACACACTCTCTCTTCTGCAGAGAGAGACATGTTGAGGTAGCTATGATTATCATTTTAACAAGTATCGGGAATGTTTTTCAATATCTCTATTTTCTACATATGTATCCATACCCATACATACTGTTCAGTTACCACATCTCCCACTCTATGTATAAGTATCAGGAATGTTTTTCAATATCTCTATTTTCTACAGATGTATCCATACCCATACATACTGTTCAGTTACCACATCTCCCACTCTATGTATAAGTATCGGGAATGTTTTTCAATATCTCTATTTTCTACATATGTATCCATACCCATACATACTGTTCAGTTACCACATCTCCCACTCTATGTATAAGTATCGGGAATGTTTTTCAATATCTCTATTTTCTACATATGTATCCATACCCATACATACTGTTCAGTTACCACATCTCCCACTCTATGTATAAGTATCGGGAATGTTTTTCAATATCTCTATTTTCTACATATGTATCCATACCTATACATACTGTTCAGTTACCACATCTCCCACTCTATGTATTCCTTAAGCATTTCAAATTTCTTATTTTTTGGTTATACAGTGACCTGAATAATGCCGTCATAAATGGAGATTTTCCCGAGGATTGCCTCTTCTGGATATCTTGCATTGATTCCATGGATGGAAAAGAAGGTACATACATGATATAGGGCCACTAATGAACTACAGTATTTCCCTGAACAAGTGCCCGGGCGCTTATTTAAAATTATCAGCTAAAAGGGGAGGTGCTTATTTGAAGGAAGGTGCTTAATTGAGATAAGTTTTCCTTTCAACAAACTGTATCTTTATTTCAACTAAATCTTAAACAGAAAATAAAATGCTATACTGTTATTCATGTAGATGTTAAGTCAGTATTAACTGAGCTGTCATTATTTATCAACTGTTTTCTTCAAATGCATCCTAATAACTTTATAATCAATGAAATTACAGGTCTCTGTAGAATAGAGAATAGTGTAGTTGAGCCTGGGAAGGCTAGAGTACTTACCAAGGGCAGGGAAATAGGACAAAAATGAAAAGAACAGATAATGCACAGAAAAGAACTCTGTAAGCACATGATAATGGAAATAAATAGAAGTGAGTAAAGGAAAAGGAAGTACTTTTCTTTACTGATTCTGCTGAAGTTGAAGGTTAAATAAATTGGCCATAAAAACAGGTTTTCCCTGTATCCCTGCTAATTTAAGAAATTGAGGGGGGGGGGGGGGCTTATTTGACATTTAGGCCCAGGGGGTGGCTTTTTATTCAGAGGAGGGGGCATTTATTAGGGCATGGGCACTTATTCAAGGAAATGCAGTAACCAACCACCAAAAATGATATTAAGCTTTTACATAAATTGTGTAGATCCCAAGCTAGTCTTACCATAAGGAGGAAGTTAAATGATTTTTTTTTCTGTTTCTAGCCATGCAGGCACTTGGTGGCCAAACTCTTGGTGTGCCTCAGATTATTCTGTGTACACCATCCATGGGGGGGTCAAGCCAACCCACACCTGTGGAGAGATATGCAGGTAAAAAATTCAATTGAGTTTTGCTTTACTCTAAGATAACTTCTATTCTGGAAAAGCCTCAGCCATTAACTGAAAATTTGAAGGTTACTGTAGGAACTCTCTTGATGCAAAAGTACGGGTATTTCCTCATAGTGCATACAAAACAAGAAAATCAAAGCTAAAGCTATTATAATTAACTTTTTTTTGTTATTTTTACAGGGAGCTTTTTTGACTTTTCCCAAATAAGTGAAGCGGTGCAAAGGGCAGCAGAAGCCGTGGAAATTGCACATGCCAACTGGTAATAGATCTTTCTGGAGTCCCTTTCTTGTTGGACAAAGCTTTAATTTTATGTGCACCATGATATTACAATATGGTACAATTTTGTCTGATACATGGACAAAATTGATTTAAGACCTCATGTAATCAAAATAGTGCTCAAAAAATTGTTGTCAACAGTACTGAGCAACTTACTGGACATATTTTAATAGGAGGAAGATTTTGGAATCACGAGCTTTGCAGAGAGAACAAGATGAGGTGTTCCATGCAGCTCAGGAAGCAGATGCTTCTAAAGTATGGTTATTTCAACAGATTTTTACCTTAAAAAAAGGAGATTTCTTTAGCCTTCTTCTGCCTTAACCTTCATTATCACAGTGGTTGATACAGCCTTTATTTTCATACATACAAGTTATAGATTGATTGGCTAGTGGGCAACAGGTTAAATGTTTTTTGATAATTATATGCACCAAACTAGTTAGCAAGAAGGGAAAAAGGATTGAATGGTAATTTAGAATTTGATTGCATCAACCATTACAAATCATTTGAGGAAATTCATTAAAATAAAATGATACAAATCCCAGCATACCAATGAACACATTTGCATTCTTCCAAATGATGAAAAAATTGATTTCTTTTTAGAACCAGCTGCAAACAAATATTTCTGTCAATAACACTTAAAGTTAGAGACTTAAATTTGGTATCAGCTACATCTTAATTTTAAATGTTCTTACTTAACAACAGAGGAACCAACCACAAGGTGCAGCAAGGCCAACATTTCAACCTACAGAAAGAAAAGACAGAGAATTAAGCCTCCCCAAAAATGATATAGTAAGTGCTTCATATCTGAAATAATTAAGACTGTATTTGTGTTGTTTTAAAATGCTCTTTCATATGATGCAAACCCTTTTGCAGCTTACTTAAATGGGGTTATACATACATTTCAACTCTCACAGCCAGCAAACATGCTCAATGAGATCTGGAAAAACATAATTATAAGAAGAAATAGATGAAATATTTCAAAGGTATACATTTTCTATCATTATGTTGTCTTTTTCAAGATACAAGTAGCTCTTAAGATTTAATGAATAGAAAACAAATATGTTTCTGACACAGGCCGAAGAAATACGCAATTTGCGAGAAAATCGGATGAGAAAAGGACCAAAAGACGGTGTAAAGATTAAAGTTTACACGCCCAGTGGTTTGTTCAAAAGAACGTTTCACAGAGGAGGTTGCTATCAAGTAAGTATGCATGATAACCTTGAAAGCAAATACAGCTTTAAAATAATGTACACAATAATCCAAATGTTTTGATATTTTAAGAAATTATAAGAGTTATAATAGCACCACAACATGAGAAAGGAGATTTGCTTTTAAAAAGTGCTGCTGCACATCCCCTCATGTAGCTCATATTATGCAATTTTTTATTAACTACTTGTAGGAGGTGTATGACTGGCTTGGGAGTAGCCAGATGCAGCCATTGTTCTTTTCCCTGGAGACACAGGAAAACAAGACAGTATTTCCAACAGAGGCTATTAAACCTCCTGGAGAGGTGCTGCGGCTAGTAGAAAAGGTATTGAATCAATTAACCAATTCAAGTATTGGTGTGTGGTATTTTTAACCCTTGAATTAGGTTCAAACCCCATGTTTCTTTTTTTGCAATCAAAAACTGCAGATTATTTGATAATGCCATTTGGAGAACTTTGTTATCTTGTGAGCAATATTCAGTTTTCATCAATCACTGTATGTTGGGCAACACTCTAAAATGAACTACATGTTTGAACATTCTTTGCCAGTCAGACTAGAACTGAGTTGAAGTTTTTTTCTTTACTTCCAGTCTGAACAGGAAATGGAAAAACTCATGTCAGAGTCCCCAGAAAAAGTAAGTACACATGTTGTACTTACAAGTTGAGGCTTTTTAACACTCTATTTCATCTCTCCTGACTTTTCATACTGCTTCATCCACATGGCCACATTTATCATAACATGTACCAGAACACCGCTATATGTGTGTATCATCTGTTGCCTGCAGATTGCAATTCTTTCTGTCTGTGTAATTTTAGCCAGACTTATTCCAGTTCTTTTTTTTTGTCTGGTTAAATGTTGGGATTAGGTGATATAGGAAACCTTAGCTAGGGTTAGATTTGCCAGCAGCTGCTTGGCTACAGATGCTTACACACACAAGCCTGATTAATTTGATGACCATTATCTTGGTTATATTGTTAGTCACTAATTCCATATGTTCTCATCAAGATAATATAATTGAACATCATTATTATAAAATACTATAATAGATTACTTTTACTTTATAAGATCCTTTTAATGCCTATGATGTACATCCCTTGATATTTTGAAAGGTTATAGTGAACATTCATGTTATTAAAGCATCTACAGTTAGTAATGAATTTCCTGAACACCTGTGATGATAAAAAAAAGACCCTGTCCTTGCATAAATGACAGAAAACACAAGGGATGTTTTCAGAAAGTGTATAAAAATGTTTAAGTATGAGATTGAACGTAAAGATTTTGCATTTAAGATTAAGTGGATTGGAGAAATTTAGCACGTTTAGTTATTTTAAATGCCCCAGTTTTCTATGTTTTTAACTTTTTTAAGTGCATCTTTTTTTTCTTCTGGTCATTTTTTCCCAAGCTCAAGCTCTATTAGCAGATTTGGCGGTGGAAGGTGCTTAAGTACTCTGGAGCTTGCAACTTCTACTATAGAGGCAAAAGGTGTGTTCCTTTGCAAGGTCTCACCTGGAGTTCTATTGCTAGATTTGGCAGCAGAAGGTGCTTTTGTACTCTGGAACTTGCAACTTCTACTATAGAGGCTGAAGGTGTGTTCCTGTGCGGTAGTGTGACAAGAGCAAGGTCTCACCTGCAGTTCCAAGATTTGGTAGTGAAAGGTGTATTGGTACTCCGAAGCTTGCAACTTCTATTTCAGGGTTGCAAGGTGTTTTCCTTGGTAGGGGCTCTGCCATTGTCACTGTTAGTCCAGATTTACACTTGTTTCATTGAATTAGGAATAAAGGGGTGTTTTTCTCACTTAAGTATCCTTATCAGTTGTAGTATTGTATCATTTCAAAGATATTTTATTTTAATATTAAAATAGAATTAAGGAACTGAAAGAAATGCTGAGAAGTCTTAACTTCCCATTTGTTAGACAAAACTTGGAGGTTAAATTCTCCTAGAGAAAGACAAATGAAGATAATCTATTTCTGTAATCAATGATTCTTTGAGCCAGGGATGCTTCCACTCTTCTCCTATTTCCTTCCAGGTGTCATTCAAAGGAACTGGCCCTTTACAAACTGACAAAGATCTTAATTCAACCATTGGGACCAGAGGTATGTTTTGATTGGTTTTTGTTCTAGCCTTGCAAGTGCTTTTCACCTCTTATCTAGCTTGAATGCTTTAGAGTAATGCAAACAACACCATTACTACTGAAAGTAAAGTAACCAGGAAAGTTTGTATACTAAATTAAATTAATAAAATTGTACACTAAAATGGTGTTAATGACCCATTTTTCATCTTGTTAGAGTGAAAAATAGATGTGCTCCACTATTATAATTGGATAGTTACAAGTAGATGTACACAGAAAATATTAAGATTTTTTCCCAATATTGGAATGTTATTTGACTTTGGTATACATTAAAGAATGTCCTCATCATTTGGAAGTTTAGGTCATCAGTTTTTCAAACTTCTATAATCAGGGTGACCACAAAAATAGTGTGGTCAATAGCCAGGACTTGATTGAAGAAATACAAGTAAATAACATTACATATTAGTTTAACAATACTTCAACAAATTCAATTTTGCAGATGATAGTAACAAGAGCATTGGAAAGAAAGTTAAGAAGATGAAGAAGAGAATAAAAGAACTGGACAAAAAGGTAACAAAAGGGGAATCAAAAGACACAGATGACAAAAAGAGGAAAAGAAAGAGAAAACCACCCAGGTGGAAATCTTATTAAGATCTTACTAAGATTCTTGTAAGTTTCTTACTAAGATTCTTATTAAGATTCTTAATTAAGAATCTTGTAAGACCTTACAAGATCTTGTAAGATCTTGTCACAAGATTCTTACAAGAATCTTGTAAGATCTTACAAGAATCTTGTAAGATCTTACAAGAATCTTGTAAGATCTTACAAGAATCTTGTAAGATCTTACAAGAATCTTGTAAGAATCTTACAAGAATCTTGTAAGATCTTACAAGAATCTTGAAAGATCTTACAAGATCTTGTAAGAATCTTGTGACAAGATCTTACCTGATCTTGTAAGATCTTACAAGATTCTTGTAAGAATCTTGTGACAAGATCTTACCTGATCTTGTAAGAATCTTGTGACAAGATCTTACAAGATTCTTGTAAGAATCTTGTGACAAGATCTTACCAGATTCTATAAGATTCTTAACTAAGAATCTTGATAAGTATCTTAGTAAGAAACTTACAAGAATCTTACAAGATCTGGTAGGATTCCTGTGACAAGAATCTTAATTAAGTACCTTCACAAGTTTTCAAAAGAACTTGTTAAGATTCTCAACAATGTCTTAATGATCTCTAAAAGAACTTACAAGAACTTGTGAGATTTTCAAACAACTTACAAGAATTTTTGCAGAATCTGTAAAAATTCTTAAGTATCATATTTTTTTCAGACCATAGTAGGTAACTGATGGTTTATGCAATATTCAGTAACTGGATGATTGAGGAATGGAGATCACAACTAAGAAAGAATTTCTTCATCCAACATTAAGCAAAATTTATTGCAAATTCTCAACACTGTGAAATTAATTACTAAAAAAGATCTTGATAAGAAACGTTAACTGGTAAACATGCACAATTTAAATGACAACTGTACAAGAAGAGTTCTTGTTCTTCCCTTTGGTGTGTTTTAAAAATTAAAAAAAAAACAATTGTTTTAATTGTTGGAGTCATTTGACAGTTTGATTTGAACTACCATAGTTATCCTTACACAAATAAGCCATAATAACTAAAGGCATGTCCCAGTTTTAAATTGTTCTTCGTTTGATTCAAACTGCAATGGTTTTTCTTCTTTTAGAATAATTTAAGCGTGAAAACAAAAAAAAACAACAAAATTTTGTATTGCAGCAAACGTGTTCAAAGAATTAAAGCTCACTATCACTCATCTCAGTTGGCATTTTAGTCAATTTGACAGCTACTTGACAAGCAAATTTGAAAATATTTCAATTTTGTACAAATATCAACCAAGCTTTAGTTCATTCAACATTGCCCTCTACATTGTGAACTTTTCTCTTGGAATCCAAGCAATTTTTTTTATTCAAGTAGAGCCTTATTTGAGACCACCTCTTATTCATTTGGGCATCACCAAATTTCTGATTTATGGCTCCTGTGGGAAGAAAAAAAGAAAAAAAGAAAATAGTAATTTGTATACAGGTACAAAATATACTAAAACCTTGAGAGCGTATTTTTTAAAATCCCTGCCAGAGAGGAGTAATAGGAGCTTGGTTTCATTGTGAGGAGTACTTAGTAAGGTAGAGGGGAGGAGCTTCTCAATGGTTCTCCTTGATCACCATCATGCCTCATCTGTATGCAAAGAAAAGGAGGTAGTGACTATCTTTAACAAGAATTTATCATCTTTAAGAGCAAAATTTTTATGCACAGGTTCCCAGTTATGAATCTTGGCAATTTGCACTGCCCAACTCCAATCCAACAAACTTTGTTTACGCTTTGCACTGCTGAAACAGCTATTCCAAATTCCCACAAAAAGTTGATAAATGAAAAATTACCTTTTTACAATCAGGAGTTGCCACCCTTCTATCCCATTCTGTGCTTGTAGCATTAAGATGGGACTCAAAGTCTACTTTATTCAGGATAAAATCATTTTTACAGGTGATCCTATTTCTCCAGTTCTCCTGTGAATGAATTGAAAAAATGTTTACATTTGTTGAGCAATCCCTCCACTGAATTAAGTTTCATTAACCTTTAGAACAAAGAAAATTGTGAGAAAGGGAAGCAAGGAATCATGACTCAGCATTAAATGAAAACCAGAAAAAAATACACACACATTCACAAAACAAAACAAATAAAAACTAAACAGAACCAAACAAAATACAAAAAATGTTGCATGGAATTAATACAGGTATAGAATGTGTTAGAGTAAAAATTAACAGGATAACAGTGCCAAAATTCTTCCTTAAGCCATCTAAGTCAATGAAGTCTTGAAGGAGGGGGGGAAATGAACTATCATGCACCAACATTGAATATTTAGAGTTCTTACATCATCAGAAGAACTTCCCATTTTTTGGTAATTTTTGTTTGCTTTGGGAAGATTCCCATTACTGTGGACATGGTCGTGATAATCAAACCCAGTTTGGCTTTCATCATCATCATCATCAGTGGAAACTTTTAAGTAGAACGTGGCAATTTATAATTCATTATTTGGGAATAAAGTAATTCCATAATCGATTTCGCGTTGTTATAGCACCCTTCTAGTTTAACTTCTAGTGGTTATTAGTAAAGCCGAAGACAAATTAATTGTTTATTGTGAACCATTTCCATGCGAGACGACTGGAAGCTACGATGATTCTGACTACAACACTTAAATCCGGAACAATCTCTCTTTTAAAACTGACTTGAGAGAATTGCTACAAGTGCAGTAAGGTTAGCAGCCGCCGTTACGGGGTCTTGATGATGATAGCGTTACATCTCGTGTCAGTTTCCACTCAATTCTAAACAAAAACGCTTCCTGACGAAATCGAACCCTGACGAGATTTTATGATTTGCCTTATATAAAAATACCGTGGCCTTGCAATTACATAAACTTATCGTCACTTTTTTCGTCCATGCTAAAAGAATCTAAAAAGTGCGAGAAATAAGTCTATCGCATCACCTTCCAGCAGATGTGTAATGTTGATAACGTGAACTTAATGAATAAAAGTCAGTAGCACTTACCTTCGGGATGATTTGCCTTCATTTGCTTCAGTTGCAGTCGTGCACTAGTTGCTTTTTTGGAAATCTTCTCAAGATACTTAAACTACCAAGACCAATGTGTTCCTTGAGTTATGAAGCGAGTGTCGTGCACAATCATACGTGTGCTTTCTATGTGCTTAGATGTGTAAACTATTCACCTGAGGCCACTTCACGTGACAGAATAAAACAAGGATATCGCAACCTTGAATGTGTAATCGTAGTGTTCTTTCACAAGAAAAGCAAAACGCGATTTATCTTCTCTGGTGTGCTGTAAACTCATGTTACTTACCGACTTCGTCATTTTCTGTATTTTAAGCGACAGTAACATTAGTGATTTTGCAAAGAACTTGGCTTGTAAAATCCTAATTCTCGAGATCATTATTCTTCGCCAGGGCTTTAGACACAATTAAATTTCGCAACGAGGTAGATAACACTCAACCAAAGTAAAATTTCTGTAGAACTTTGCCGAAACGAAATGGCGCGTGAACGGTTGACAACAACGGTCGAGTGAACAATTTGTAATTTTGCGCCGGCCGTAGCGGGAGACTGGGGAGAGCCTTAGTAAAAGTACAAAATGTCACGCAACTCTCGCAAGTATTTTGTAAGTAACTACCTATAAACTTTTTAAAAATACTTTTAATTTCTGCCATCTGACCGGTCTGCAAATTTTCGATGTTTATTTGTTAGTTATATTGTAAAGAATTTGGTCGGTAAAATCCTAATTCTCAAAATCATTCTTCTTCTTTAGGGCTGTAAGGCACAGTTAAATTTCTCAACCTGGCAGATAACACTCGACCAAAGTGGAATTTCTGTCGAACTTTGTCCGAAACGATATGATGCAAAAACGGTTAACAACAACGATCAAGTGTACAATTTGCAATTCTGCGTATGCACTGTGGCGTGGAATGCCTTGGTGAAAGTACAAATTTCGTGCAACTTTCTTGAAAAATATTTTTACAAGTAGCTAGCTATAAATTTTTTTTAAATACATCTTTTCATTCTGCCATCTGTCTGCATACTGCCATATTTTTTTTTTCTGAACCATATCAGCGAAAGTCTCTTGCTTGTGGAATGTGGTGACATTATCTATGGGTGTCTTTATGTTCAAGGCAAAGATGGGAAGGTTTAATCCCTTTCTAGACACTCCCTATGAACATGATTAGTGATTATTTAAACTAGCTGTTCAGTATATTTCATAATCAATCATCAAATGTAATCTGAAAAGTCTGTCCAAATTTAATCTGTTGATACCATAATTCCAGTGGAACAATTACCTCGTTAGAAAGCAGCTGCATGTGTATTGTGTTCTCGGGTCTGAAATTTGCACACCATACCATGAAGCTTACTTGACGTTATTTGATCCCCTTTTGGACATGGGATTTTTCACATCATGTGTGAGAGGTTTCAAGCCTTATGCATCCCCATGCTCTCTTATGAACAGAACAGGATAAGCATTTCAAGTTACTCAAGAATGTACTGGAATGAACTTGATAAAATCTTGTCAAGAACATTTAAATTCCTACTGATCTTAAAATTTTGATTCTTACAAAACTCTTAGATGAACTTTAGATGAAATCCTGTCTAGAATCTTTATGATGTTACATTTACAAATCTTACTTAATTATTAAGATTCTTAACAAACTTACCAAGATCTTGTCAAGAAGCTTGTAAGATCTTCCTTTTCTTAAAGATTAGGATTCTTACAACTGAGATTCTTAAGTGAACTTTATATGATGTTGTTAAGAACTTTCAAGATCTTAATGCCCATGTGTTGTAAAATTTTTTTTAGGATTCTTAAAAGATTCTTAAATAAACTTAATAAGATCTTGTTGAGAACCTTTCAAGATCTTAACCCCCATTTCTTGTAAAATTTTGTGAGGATTCTTACAAGATTCTTAAATAAACTTAATAAGATCTTGTTAAGAACCTTCCAAGATCTTAATCCCCATGTGTTGTAAAATTTTGTCAAGATTCTTACAAGATTCTTGTATAAACTTAATAAGATCTTTTAAGATCTTACAATGCTCAAACCTGGTTAAGATTTGTTCAAGAAATTTGGCAAGATCTTATTAAGATTATTAATTCTTAATAAGATCTTAGTAAGATCTTCATCTTAATTGCCATCTTATAAGATTCTTACAAGATCTTCCAAGATCTTACAAGATCTTCCAAGATCTTAATAAGATTTCCACCTGGGCAGAAGACAACAACAAGTCAAACTTAAATGCAAAAAAAATGAAAGCCAAAGAAGATGACATTGAAATGAACAAAATAAGTAGACGTCAAATGAGAAGGCTAAGAGCTAAAGAAAAAAAGAAAAGTAAAACTAATAAGTAGGAAAATCTATCTTAGGTTTTATTGCAAGTGACCATCTATATATATGTATTTCCATTAAAACATTTTTTAGCTATTTTTCTCTAAAGTAAACTTGAAAAAAGGAAACTTTTTATGGACCTCAGCTAGTTATACAACACAAATGTGAGAGAACGAGTCGTACTGCGACTTGCTCCCTCACATTTTGGCTACAACATTTAATGAACTGAAATCAAGAGTCTTAACCCTTTAAATCCCAAGATCTGATAGTTAATTCTCCCCTCTAGCTACTACTCATTTCCTCGCTAATTAGTTATGAGAACTTGCTGCTAGATCAAGATAGCAGCTTCAACCTGACAAGATTGAATATTCACATTATCTGTTTGCTGAATAATGTATGGATATTGTAGGGAGAAGTTTTGTGTTAATCACTTCCAGGAGTTAAAGGGTTAATGCATTGTTTTTATATCCCACTCGTAGGGAATTAATTTATCATCACCTCTCTAAAATACTGAATGTCATTGTATAATTTGTTTAGTTTGATTTCAAAGCAACAGGTGTAAATTAAGATTTTTTCACTGATGATGATGTTTAATGTTGTTCTTTTTATTTAAGATTTTTACCTGATGTCCGCTGAATTGTACTCTGTTTGCAAGACAACTTTTTGCTTTAAATACACAACCATTAATACAAAAGAAAGAGAGCCCATAACATGTCATTAACCTTGCTGTTTTAAAATAAAAGATGGGCTTTATACATTGAAGTTGAGTGGTTACTGATCCCTTGCTTAGTTTGAGCTGGTCAAGTGGTTAACCCTTTACACTCTTACATTGTCAGTCATATTCTGTACCCTGTCTTCTTTGCATCCCATTGGATCCCATTTCTTATAGTACAGACAAGGAGAATTTGTTTGACAATCAGGAGCCTCTTAAATTGGAGTTAATTTCCACCATTGTCTTGACTTTTACATTTGATCCAAGGGTGATACTGTAAGCAGAAAGGAGAAGCCAGTCGCAATTTGGGGGTTTTAAGGGTTCACTGATGAAAACAGCGAATGATAACCGAAATTTAGCATTTTCGTAGACCGTGCTTGAGATAGTGCTGTCAAATTACGCATTTACTGAGCAACAGCAAATGCATAATATTTAGTTTGACGTTCATTGAGCCGTAAAAGGCTAGATTTGTGAAAAATACGACGATTTTTTTGGTTTAAAACTAATGTACAAGCACACAATATTCGTACATTTTATGTGTTTCGGCTTTCAATATATCAGCTTATGTAACCGCGTGTGCCAGGTACACATAGTTCAAGAGTTCGCTACACAAAGGTATAACATAACTAGTGGCTAGATTCTATGTGCATACTACGAGTAGAGATTTCATAACCCTACCTCAACAGTCATAACCTCCAAATCAGTGCTTGCTTCAATACTTGCGAAGAAGTGGTGCTTATCGTTTTTGTAAACTAAGTGAACAACTACCCCTAGCCAACGGTGTACCGTGGGAGGTCTGGGACGGAGTCAACCCTGGATAATCCGACTCGTGATTGAGGAATTAATCAAACTCGATCAAACACTCGATTAGTGATGTAGGTTATTGTAGGCCTCGATTCTCGATAAGTCTTAATATAAAGCACGGTGATAAGTCGAAATCCATTTAGATAGTAAATACAGACATGGGAAATAATATCAGGCTCGGAAAATAATATCAGACACGGGAAATAGCAGACAATGAGGAGGTCTGAAAAAGGCCAACAATAACGGACCCTGTTAATTGATTTCCGACACGAAAATTAATTTTTCGATAGGGAAAATACCCAGATTGAATTTTGAACGGTATGTTACGCCATATTATGCCGTTTGCCCAAGAACAACTGATGGCTAGATACAGGGACACCATCAAAGTAATATCCGTAAAAGCCGAGCTATGAAGGACTAGAGGTCTACAGTTTCAGGTAAATTTGTCAAAATAAGAAAGTAAAATATCCGTAATACGATGCAATATATTTCAACACTGAATTAAACTAGACTGCAGATAAAGGAAAGCGGATCAGGGTACTAACGGGGAGTTAATTTGTTTACATCGACGATTTTGGACACGATTTTGAATAGAAAAGAAAAGGACATTTCAAAGGGATAAAATTGATGAACATGGTGGAAAATGTATTTGTGACCTTGAAAACGTAGTAATTAGGCTTTTTTAGGGGAATGAAAATTTAGTCGTACCGTACCCTTTTTTTTGAATGGTATGGTCTTTCGGGAAATTTCAAATTGATTTTTGCACGTGTCATACATATGTAGGTCCCTTTCAATCACCTTTCACGAACGAAACATACTCCTGTGAATACGTTTCACTTTTGTATTTCTTCTGAAGTTTTTATTTTACATATACATACCCTGGAACGGTAGCTTTTGGTACGGACAATCGATTCCACGTGTCAAGCATCCGTTTCTTACTGGATGAGATGGCTTTCGAAGAAAACTAATGAAGGCGTTCACGAAATTCATAAGTTCGAGTTTCATGATCTTTTGAAGGTAACGAGTCCGTTTCTTACGTTTTGTTTCATCACGATTGTTCTATCGTTCTCTTTAATTTCTTTTTTTTACCATAATAATGCTATATTGCCAGACTTCTAATATTATGCGGTACCGTGATTTCGCATGAAAGGCCTCAAATTGCTTCAAATTCAAGGAAAATCGGACCTATTCAGGATTTTTATTTAGCGCTCGCCCATTCGTCAATGCGAGTGTGAAGCCTGTCGGGCGAGTGCAAATCGTGGATCACTCGCCCGGTTTGGCGAGTGGAATTTTCATTCAGTTCATAAAGAAAATGAATGGTTGTTTTTGAAAAAAATATAAAACCTACCAGTACTTTTCACATTCTGGAAGCTTAAGAAACCTAGTACATACACACACATTCGCGATTCGGATACGCACGAAGCCATTTGACGTATAAATATATCAAACGGCTTCTACAATAATTACATGAAGTAGATAATCATAGTCATGTCACTGCTGGTCATAAACAAATCGTGCCACTGAGTCTGAAGGCAACTATGGCGACCCGACTGGCGACCCAAACAATATCTACTCACGGGTTACCACGAAGTTTACACGCAAAGTAAGCAATTTAAGGTTTATTTATCAATTAAACTGATTTGAAACTGAAAGTAAGAGTCTTTTTTCTTTGAAGCTACTTAGTTTTGGAGAATCCATGAACGCAATAATTATAAATATGCCACTGACAACACCTCACTTTGTTATTCTCCAAGACTAATCGCTAATCTTTTATTTAAAATGTGGAGATATCCTCCTGGAGTATCGATTCCCAACAAAAAGGATGTAAAAGAAATTCCTCAAAAGGCAGATTCCAGAGAGTATGAGAAGACGAGATCGAGGAAATTTTCTTCGAAACGGCAGGTTGGCCGGCCTTGGTTAAAGGATGATGAAAACAGCATGACATGTAAGTGGTGTATGGAAAACAAACAAACCTTGATTTCACAGAGCGTTTTGACTTCGAGTAAATTCATAGATGGCTGCACAAGCTATAAGGCTGAATCTATCGCCTATCACGAAAACAGTGCAGCTCATAAGCTCGCTAGCCAGTACCACAAGGCAAAACAAAATTCAGAAAAAGACCCCCGCACATTTGGCCAGGCAACAGTTGCTAAAACAGTACAGCGGGAAATTGAAGTTGTTATTCAGAAATACTCATGCAGTTGCCAAGCATAAGAAATCAATTTCAGATTACAACTGGCTTTGCGATCTAGATGAGGCAAAAGGACTGACACTGGGAAGAACACACCGGAACATCAACGCCTGTACGACATTCATGAAATACATCGCAATAACAGCTAGGGATCAAGTTGCTGAAGAAAAAAAGAAAGCGAAATTCGTGAGCGTAACTTCAGATGGCGCCACAGATGCCGGCATCACTGAGCAAGAAATTGTATTTGTGTCCTATAGCAGCAAAGGCGAACCAGTCACCAAATTTGCAGGTTTAAGGCAGCCTGTCAGCCCGGATGCCACTGATTTATTTCAAGCCATAATGGAAGCCCTTGAAGATGTTGGACTAAATACGGAAGAGTTGGCGAAGAAATTGGTGGGGTTTGGTTGTGATGGAGCTTCCGTTATGGTCGTTCACAGCCCAACTGCATCACCGTGCATTGTTTTGCTCACCGACTGGAGCTTGCATTCAAGGATGCAGCAAAAGAAAACCGTCTCTACGATAGCTGTATTGTTCTTCTGATGGGTTTGTATTACTTTTACCACAACAGTCCAAAACAGCGCCAAAGTCTGAAGCAATCCTTTTTGAGTCTAAAGCAGTCCTCTCTTATGCCAACCCGCGTTGGTGGCACAAGATGGGTTGGACACATGGTGCTGGCCTTTGAGAATTTTGTTAAAGGGTATCCTGCAATTTGTGCTCAGCTTGAAATTTGCATCACACAAAATGTAAGAAAACATTGTTCCTAAACATTAATACTGTCATATGCGACAAACAGCAGAGATGTAAACCATTTTTAGCCCACAGATATTCATGATTTCTGTAGTAATACAACAAACAATATGACAAGAAATATTCTTCAGTTTTAATATTATAATATATCTCAAATTTCCACGGCTTTTTAGTGAAATGCCCAAAACAAAGCCAGGGGTTACCTAAAACTTATGAAACGGCCTGATGTGATTGCATATCTCCAACTGCTGCTGGATGTCCTTTCCTCTCTACGACCTCTGTCTCTCACCCTGCAGTATTACCAGACAAATTTAGCAGACGTTGGCGAGAAGATTGATGTCGCTAAAGATGTTATCAGCTCATTCAAGGAAAAGTACGAACATCTAACATTTTTGAGGCTTCTAGTGTTAATTGCTTAAACCTTTTAATTTTTTTCAGCAATGGTCCAAGACTAAAACAGTTTTTCAGAGACCATGATCCTTAGGCCTCGACATACAGGGGTAGGCCAATGAGTGGCAACGTTTCAGCGGGAAATTTCCATGCAAAGAGTACCAAACGGTTGACTAAGAGTATCTTGGCCACTTTAGGGGCATGGTTTGCTGACGTTTTGAATGATGTCGTAGCTGCAACCTAGATAGCGAATTTCAAACAGTGGCCCTTGTATTCTAAAAAGGATGACGTTACAGATGAAGACACAAAGATCAACCCAATAAAAAGTTTTTATTTTGCCAAATACAGAGTGAATAAAGAAGGTCCTAATATCTTATTTATTTGTATTATTATCACGGCTTTTGGAATTAAAGAACTCCAGGTCCTCTGCCAGCACTTTGGAGGGATGCTCCAACATGCGGAAATTGACTGTGAGCGGGTGTAACTGGAATGGGTGTTGCTCAAATCCCATCTTTATAACAAGTGAGTCGTGAACATAAGTTTCATAAAGTGATTTTCACCATGCATCGATCTTTAATATTTATGTTCGCGTGATATTTTTAATTATCCTTTTAGATCCAAAGAACACATTCAAGAACTCACATGGCCTGAAGTTTACAGCCTTTATCACGAAGGTCATGAAAACGTCCTTGCCGTTATAGATCTTATCGTTACCCTTCCGGCCAGTTCTTCTGCAAATAAACAGGGCTTCAGTCAGATGAAACTTACGAAGACTAGCATCCGAAGCAGACTGAGCAATGCGACTCTAAATAATTCAATGGCAATTCAGATGTTGACGCCTGGTGTGAAGGAGTTTGACCCAGACCAAGCCATAAACAAATGGATGATGGGTGGAAAGAGAGAAAGAAGACCAATCTTCAATGAAGGCAGTTCAATAAAGCGAGCCAGATTAGAGTCAAACGTTAACCTTTCAGACCTAGGTTAAAACACGCAAAAATTATGATAAATAGAACGCAGATGGAGTTGGACTCGAGATTATTTCAGAGACAGTGCTTTTCTTTTTGAGGATATGAGCATTGATGCCACAGAAAATCATAAGAAACAATTGGCAAACAATTGACAGACAATTCCTTTAGGATCACAAAATGTTTATTTACTGTAATCATAAGACAAAAATAAAGCTGTGTCTTTTAAGTGATCAAGCGACATTCCCAATAGTGGATATAGCAAAACATTTTGTCGACACCGATTGTGCTCATACTTCCTCGACAAAGGCAAATAAAGCATTGGGATCCTCCGTCGACTTGGCTTTTTAAGGTATGCACTACAGCATCGTTCGATGAACAAGTCACACCAATAATCTTCACGTCCTGCAAATGGAAGCAACGAAAAACAACTTTTTCAATGATGGCGAGTGCTTACTGATCAGGTGAACTATTTTTCCTTGAAATTAAATCACATACTCCTAACTACTTTACAAATGAGCTTTGAGGAGAGGAGTAACTGGGCGTTTTTCTTCCATTTAGGAATAGTTCATGGACAGTAAAGATACTTAATCAAAAATTATTGCATGATTAGAAAAAAGAGACACTTACATGCAGCTCCTTTACATTAACTGTAGCGCGTGCCCCGTCACCTTTGGTAACACCGCCGCTCGGTTTCTCTTTGTAAGAACACAAACTGAGGTTTCCAGGCCCTGGCCGGCCGGGAGGTCCTGGCGGGCCGGGAGGCCCTGGTACCCCATGGGACCCATAACCGCCTGGAGGTCCGGCAGGGCCCTGGATGCCTGGCGAACCATTAATGCCCTGCTCACCCTTGGGACCAATGGGACCTTGCGATCCATTGATACCTGGGATGCCGGAAACACCAGGTAAACCTCTTGGCCCCGCTGGTCCGGCAGGGCCTTGGATGCCTTGGGAGCCATTAATGCCCTGCTCACCCTTGGGACCAATGGAACCTTGCGATCCATTGATACCTGGAATGCCAGGAATGCCGGAGACACCAGGCAAGCCTCTTGGCCCCGCTGAACTAGTCATTCCGCTGATGTTACTGATCTTGGAACAAGAGAGAAAAATGATGCTTTACCAAAAGAGATAGAATCACTGGTGGTGGGGGGCGCTACTTCCCATCCATCCTCCTAAATGAAATCGAAACGACGCTCTCACAACTCGCAAAATAATCTTGCTAGAAATTGTCAGCGTATAGGTCCCACATACTTTAGAGTTGTCACATCGTGTTTCACAAGGGAAAACACGGCAATCGACAAGGCAGTCAAAGTATGTGAGAAATTACAAACTCTACCTAGCTGGCTACATCTTTTAGGATGCGAAGACACTGTCCGTTTTGTAACGAACATCAGGCCGGGATCGATGCTCGTAAAGTTTATCGCTGTCGGCTCGGCTGATTTCTGTAGCGAGATTAAGGTAACATTTGCATTGAGACACTTAAATGCAAAACCAAATTAGTAAATAAAGGATTTTCAAGGGCTCTCTGTGTTAATGCAGAAACAGAGTGCTATTTATAAAATAATATAAATCGTATTAACGATTTGAAAATTACAATTTAAACTCACGATAACTAAGAGCTTAAATTTTGTAGCCTGCAGGGCAAGTGTTATTTTTTTTTGCAATTATAGCTGCCATCTTTGATTTAACTGGCAGCGGAAGTAGGGGAAGAGATTTACGCCCTTCTAAACGTTAACTCGCCTTGGTAATACTGCATTGCGGGCTATAAATTTTGCTGACCACGTCGCTCCAAAATTTTCATGTAGACGCATTTACTAGATCTGCTCAAAACGTACTGTGAGTACCATTTCAATCGAAGCTTGGAACTTTGAGCCGCAGCTTACACATCCAAAACGAAGACATTTCCAGCTGAACTCGAATTTGTTATTTAAAAATTCTTCGCATCCTCAAACGGGCTTCGCTAAAGCAGACTCACAAACGGTCGAAAGAAACGAGCGTGTCCATAACATACAGTTTTATTGCGGTAATAACTTTCAAACTGTTTTAGAAAAACAATTGTAGGATTTATTTGCAAGGCCAGTTTCGCAATTCGAATGTAAAAAATTTAAGCAGCCCGTATGATATCCAGCTGAAAAGCCCGTGAATTGACTGCTTTGCAAGTTGTGAGATCATTGTCGCTCCCCCCTCTCCCCTGAACAGAATAAACAAAGCAGAATGATGAAAGTAAATAAATTTCATTGCTGGCCCTTAGCTGTTAATGACTGAATAAATTGAGTTTTAAGAAAACAATCACGGAACGTACAAATAAAAAAATAAAGCGTTTCCTCTGGTAAATAACCACGCTCTAATACGGCGCGCTTTCCCAATTAAACGCCCACCCTCTTGGCAACAATGTTAAACAAGAGCCCCTTTTCGAATAAGTGCCCCCCTTCTCCCTACAATCTCAAATTGTAGGAATACAAGAAGATCCTGTTTCTACGTTATTTATGACTTTTTGCGCTTCAACTACTGCGGAGTTATTTCATGTGCTGCGCTACTAAACAAGCGCCCCCATCGTCGATAAAGCGCCATCCTTTCAATAAGCACCTCTCCCATAAGCTGAAGTTCTAAATAAGCACCTGAGCGCTTATTCGAGGAAAAGCTGTAAAAGTATAATGAAGCGTTTTGGTGTCATTCAGCTTTGCACTCTTTGTTTGATCTGCGTTATTGCGAGTTAAGCTTGGAGACCAGTAAAGTTGAAGCCATCACAATTAAGTTAATGAAAATAGATCAACTTATCAGCCGGAAGGTATGTTGATAAGGCTAATATATTTTGCTTGCGCATTCACCTTATAGCCGTAAGACCGAGGTATTGATCACCTGTTGGGTTTTGTGGGATTGCCAACAAAAAAGCCCTTGAGTTAAGAGTACTAAAAGATAGTTTTTCGACCTTAAAAAATTCATAATTATAACCGATGGAAAAAAAATAAGACTATAATCAATAACAAAACTATCCTGCACGAATGAATGAATTACGGATGTGAAACCATTTTGCAACTCATTAAAATCGGACTTAAATTGTTAGCCATCTGGCACATTACTGCGAAAAGAAGCCGGAAACGGCGTAAACGCTGCACAACCACAAATCAAGTCGATGTGGTGAGGAAAAATTCCGAGTTATAACGCTTAACCCCGAATCAATCTAATCAGGTAGCTAAGATTAATAAACAAAATAATGCCCTTTTATCCGTGTGTTGGATCAAATATTTTTAGGCACATCATTTCAACCTCTACAACACTAGATAGTTGTGGAATTTTTTATATCATACTGAAAGACCCACCATTAGGTCATTGTTCTCAGCTCGAATTTCTGCTTTTCGCCCTACCGCTGAATAACGTGATAAATCATTACCTTTTAGAGGTAACTTTGATAACTTTGATAACTAATGCGAGCCTAACCTTCAACTCGGTGTCTGAGAAGTTCTCTGCCATCTTTCTTATATGTTTGACTTCGTCAATTAAACTTCGTGACTGATTTTCCAGTCTTTCAAGTCGTTGATGTGTGATATTCAGATATCTTTGAGCATTTCCGAAGAAGCTCTCGTCACATGCAGAGGCATTTCCTCTAGCGGTTTCTCTGTTTTGCCTATCTTGTATTTCTTTCATTTCCTGCTTGGTTTCGTTTAGAATTCCCAAAAGCCCCGTCTCCTTTTCGCCGACATATTTTCCTATGGAGAGAACAGAACGGAAAAACTGTGCAAACGTCGATTTAACTTGTTCCATTTAAATTGCATTAGTAATGATAGATTAAATGGAACGATCAAGGAGAGGTTTCGAATGCACAATCTGGTTTGAATTAGATAACTGTTCTGGGTACTCAGCTGTACATGGAACTTTTTACCCGTAATTTTTGCTACTGTTCCTTAATGATCATTGAGATATCTTGGGCAAAATCCTGTTGCTATTCTGATCAGTATTTCAAATTTTTGTTATGTCGTTGATTGCGTGCCGGAAGGTTTATTTTCCTTCGCTTTAAAGGAAATTCCGGTCCTCGATATCAAACTAGTGATGGGCATGTTCTCGTCTCCTCTTGAAAAGGTACGTTTACTCGCAGAGTGGTTACAAGTAATTAACTTCATCAAACGTTAAAAGACTAAGCAGCGAGAGAGCCCACCTTCCCCCCCCCCCCAAAAAAAAACACACACAAACAAAAAAGGAACAATTATAGAGTCTCATGTCGGAGTCTCGAATAAGATGAGCAATAACGATAATGAAAACTTTCGGAAAAGGCTTTCTCTATACCTTGCTGTGGAGTGTCGACCCTGTAATCATGATCGCTTTGTCCTCGGCCAAGAACGCTGGTGATAACCCATATGTTCAGCGAAAGTGAAACAACTGAAATAGCCACGAAAACAATAACCAGCACCCGTAAAGAATGGAAAGCCCTTTGGATTTGGTTGATGAACTGCAGCTCTAGCTCATCTTTCACAGAACTCTCCGAACTCTTGGACAATCCTTTAGAGCCGGTTTCTTCTGGGATGGAGTGCAAATTATGAAATAACGGCTCTTTTTTTTGTAACTGGAGTGGTAAACTGTCTCTACACTCAGGCAATCCCTCGCTGGTGCTCTCTAATGTTACAGCATCAGCCGGCTCCACTTTTATGCGTTTGCACCGTAGCGCCATTGATGTTATCTGAAATAGGAACCTTTCTGTATTTACTTTTAGTTGAGCAAAAGATCCCCGCGAAAATGTGAATGAGACCGTGTGGTCTAAAATTTTGATGTCAGTTAACACTTCCTATTTGTTTTGCCTTCAATCATCAAGAAACTTAAATCCCCAGAAAATAAATTTATCTAACAACAAAAAAAGGAGCCTTAGTACTTTTCCTATGCTGCATTTGGTTTCAGGTCTGCTAAATTGTCTCTTCGAATATCTTGATTTTTTGTTAAAGAGTGAACTTTATGCGTCAGTTTTTGTTACCCTACCGAGACAGGGGAGGAATTATTGGTATGTAGCGCTAACCAGAAAAACAAATACAAATGGGCAAAACAATTACTCAAAGAAGCAAACACCGAAAAAAAAATAGGTCCCACATATTGAATTGTGACCAGAGCTTAACTCTTAGTAAGAAATCTTACATCATAATAAAATCTGATGTATTTTTGGACTGGGAAGAGGTTTCTTTTGAGATTGTGCGCAAAAATTGATCTGATCTGTGATATAGTTCTTTCGAGTGGTTTGTGCGTGGTTTATTTGCCCAGCACAAATAACGGCTTCATCCTGATAATCTAATCACGCGATATCCTTAAAATAAACCAAGTGCCCACGTAAGCAACGCGCGTTGAAATTTAGGAAGATTTAGATTACAACCTACGACGACAATTCGCTGTCTTCTCTCATCTATCAGAGTTCCAATCTTCTCATCTCATCTTACTTCATTCGTCCCTGGTGACATTCTTTCTTATTCAAAACTTTACTTAACTATGCCTCAACCTATTTTAAATTGGCTCCTTTGTTTAGTTCGCTATTATGGAATCCAAGAACATGACCGTAAGAAAAAATGCAATCTAATACTTATTTTTGGGAAATCAAGGTAGAGTAGAAGAACGTTGGAGACCGGAGACCATAGGGGCAGGTAGATCACCCAGCCGCAATCTTTCAATCAAGGGGTGCATTTGGAAGTTCAAAACAGACACTTTAATACAATAAGCGCGATCAGAGTCAAATGATACTTTATCTTTTAATAATTACTTTTTAAAAAATTAATATTTACATTTGATAAAACGCATGATCATAGTTACGTACAGCGTATATACAACTTCAATTGAACGTTTCAAAAATATCTAAAAGATATTTTCTTTATTTACATTTATTTTTATAGTACCCTAGAGAAGAATTAAGTAATGATTTTATAAAAAAAAATCCTAAACTCTAAATATTTTTTAACGAATTGAGATGAGAAATTTTCAAATATATGATGATGATTACAGAGCTCAAATTGACGTAAAAATCTAGACACATAGCTTAGAATGAAGTTGCTTATTCAATAATAGGCGCCCAAAGATATTTTTTAGACGTGATGTTGAATACACAAAAGAATACATTCTCTTGGTTTACCGTATAGCCTAATCAGTCTATAGTCGACCGAATCAAAAGATCTAATTACAGAAAGCAACCTGGCATGTAAATTTACAAAGCAGAAAAGCACATTCATTCACTAATTCAGTTGCATTGGATTTTAACGGGTGTAAGTCGTACAAATTTGTTTCAGATACAATTATTAACCTGCTGTAACAGCGGCCATTTTTTTATCCCCCCCCCCTTCCCTCCCTTCCCCATAGTACGCGAAGGGAGTGAATAGTCTAATTTTTCCCAATTTACGATTCTAACAAAAATTACTTTTATATACACAGATGTGATTTTAAATTTAATCATAACCATTACAATTTTCTTCAAAAATGATTGGTGCATTAGCTGCTCTACTTTTCACTTATCATTCTGTAGGGCTGTAATCGGAAAGCGTAGGCGGACATTGGCTGTAATCGGACACCTGTAATCGGACAGTCGAAGTAGCCAATCATACCAAGTCCACTGAGCTAAATCACAATCACAGAATTAATCGCAATAACCATAGCAACAACCACTCCTTCTATAAAAATATCGAGGAATTTCCAAAATGGAGGAATTTTTTTACTTTAGACAGTCTCCACCAGAGATATTTGACCTAAATGCATTTGTTGTTTTCGGAAATTGCAACGGTTATGATTAATTGGTAACAGGACTTCTTGTCGTCCAATTCTGTCTGTAAGCATACTCGTGAGTGACAAATTGGACTCCCGCCTCGCGGTCGTCCAACTTAATCACTCGTATGAATACAGACCGAATTGGACTCAACTCGGTCCTATTAGCATTAAGTGACAACATATCCATGCTGAATGGCCATTAGTTTTGTTAAGGATTTTCTTGTTTTGGGACTTTAATTTCGTCCGATGAAGTTAGGACGCATTGGACATAAACGTCCTTCAGACAAAGCTTTCCAAGGGAAATACTTCAGTTTTTTATAAAGAAATGTGTACGTCCGCGTGCGATTTTCGATGCGAAAGAAATGGGTCAATATTATTTAGTAAGTGAAATTTACAGATATTTTGTCGAGAAATGTCTTAGGCCTAGTTCAAACGTCGATCTTTACATGTACCGAACCTAACGTTTCCATTAAGTACATGTAAAGATCGACGTTTGAATCAATTAGGATCGGCAGATTTGTATAGACGTTTGAATCAACTGCCGCTCTTAATTATTCGAGTCGACCCAAATTGCAATTAGGTTCGGCCTTATTCTCCTAGCGTTGGGCAAATAATTTCTTAGTCAACAAAATATAATCGATTACATAAACGGATATCTTTTGTTAATTTGCAGGTTTTGTCGTTTTCACTTTAAATTTGCTTATTAATTTCATGACAGTGGTGATCACTTAGGTTTGGGCTTCGTTCAGAATAGAAATACTTCTGCCAACTAGCATCATTGTGCAAAATTCATGTCTTGAATATTGTTTTTGACTTGTGAAGCTGAACAGTCTATTATTGCTGATCTAGCTGAAGCACATTTTCAGAAGGAAATATCGTGTCATAATCATGCATATGGTAAAACATCAAAGCTCACATAACCAATAATCAATTCTGCATATCATGCTTTTCGCAGTAGAGTTCCGAGATCCACTGCATATGCATTTATAAACGTGACCTACGGTTACGTCTTTGACGGAAAGACCATAAGTAAGGGCATCATTTGATGAGCAAACAGCACTGATAATCTTCTTGCCCTAAAAAAACACAAAACAAAACAAAAACCATAAAAAACAAAAACAAAACAAAACAAACAAACAAACAAAAAAACCACACACGCAACTAAATCAATAAATTAGATATCAAAAGCGCAATCATCGTCATTAACAGCATCATCATGATCGCCCTAAAAGGCTTGATCGTCGTCACCGGTGTCGCTAATGCCACGTCATCGTAATAATTTAAAAAATAAATAAATGAGAGATTAATGAATATATGACTGAATGAATAAATCATGAGCCATAAGGGAAGCACTCTGTTCAGTTTAGTTTTTTAAACTCATTTTTGCCCCAGTGGTTTTTTTTTTTTTTTTTTTTTTTCAGCAAATGTTTTCGCAAGGAGACGAGAACAGCGGTGGTATTGAGAGTGTCAGAAATGCGTAGAGGGGGAAGTATAAATATTCCCAAATGCTCATTAATAAACATTTTCGATATTGCCCTTGAAATTTTTTTGACCAATTTCTTAATTGAGAATTTGAGTCTGATCAAAATAAAAACTATTGTTTCTACTGGTATGGGTCCTCATTTCGTTTAAAAATGTTGGACACTTGATTTTTCATTCAGACTCGACCTCAGATTTACCTTAGATTTACTCACCAATACGTCCCTTACTTGCACGTCATTTTGGGCGGATTTTCCACGCGTCACACTCTCCTCTTTAAAATCATGAACACAAGAGCTGAGGTTTCCAATCCCTCTTGGACCTGGAACACCCGGAGGGCCTCGTGAACCACTTGTTCCGTTGAAACCCCGAGTTCCATTAAATCCCGGTTTCCCTGGAAGTCCAGGTAACCCGGGTGCACCACGTGCTCCATTGCTACCATTAGTGCCATTGTAGCCACGAGGACCTTGTGGTCCGGCGGATCCGTTCCTTCCTTGTGCGCCTCTTGGTCCTGGAATTTTGCTGACGTTTTCCTGAAATCGCACGGGCAATGTACATTTCTAACTATATTATAGACCATCAACTGTTCGCATCTCGAAACAAGCAATGTCCGCGGGCATATTTTCGCGCCAAAATGAAGGCTGTTATTAATTTTTTTTAGGGTTTCACCCGGCAGTTTAACGTTTTTGACAGTTATGAGGCACGGCCAACTTTTAATCCAAGTTTCTTTATTCCTTCGTTCAAAGCGTTTTTCGGATAATGTTCCCTACTCGTTTTAGAACATCCAATCATCAAATTGTAGTCGAAAAGAATTATCGTAAATTTTTTCTTAAAGCTTTCAGATCTGAAATCATACTAACCCTGGATTAGCTATATATAAAATTATACTAAACCCCACTTTGAACGACCTAGCCCAGATTATTATGTTCCAAATAAAATTCCTATGTTATCTTAGTATGATATACAGCTACATCACCCTGAAATTAACTATCAAGTTGATTAATTAAGGGAAAGTAATAACTGCTCTAAGATTTCAAAAAGCCGACATTTCAAGCATTTATAATAGGCACTTATCGCTCAGTTTCTTTCCAGGGGAGTTCCCGACTTCAGTGAGGAGTTGAGTAGTTCATTGTTGTTAATACGGTTCTCACAATCTATTGTTTTCATGATGTATGATATTCTCTTGATTATTTATGCGATATTTTGTATTGTTTATCAGTTTATTGATGTTTTGCCATCACATACTTTTGCAAACTACATAGAACAGTTATATTTCTGATTACCGAAAAAAAGTCAATATTCATATACGTTAAGCTGATCTGCATGAATTCTGCCCTAAATCCTAAACATCCATCCGCACAAGGAGCGTTTTTGACCAACAAAAGACACCTCTCTTACCAGTTTCTCTAGTAGAAACGTCACATTTTGGGAGAGCTGATTGATTTTGTCAATGATCTCATTTTCTACCGGGCTCCTTGAGGGTTTCACTTCACCCAGAAACGTTCCACCTGCAATCGTATAAGAATACACGCACAAATATTAGATTGATTGACTGGATGAAACATTTTTTATGGTCGTCGACCTTACTGTATGTATGCGGCAACGAGTCAACGGAACAGAGGAACGGAGAAGAGGCGGATGAAAAGCGTTAATGGTTTCACGATAGTGAATTATGTTAGACAAAAACACATTTTTATTTGAACCACATTCAAAAATTGCCTATGGGCCGATTAACACGCTATACCTTAGCTTTGCCACATGCGATAAGCTTACAACAAGCCTACAACACAACTTAAGACCATTTACGGAGAAGGGGCGAATTGAAAGCGTTAATGGTTTCACGATAGTATATTATGTTGGACAAAAACACATATTTAGTTGAGCCACATTCTAAATTTGCCCAAGAGCCGATTAACACGCTACACCTTTGCCGCATGCGGAAAGCTTGCAACAGGCCTTTGACACAACTTAGGACCATTTACGCGCTAAGACATTTTCACCTATGGCATGCCAATAAGTTTGTACCGTTTGTGCTCGTAAAATTTTGAAAGGCATCTCTCTGGAAAACCAAAAAGTTTTTAAAAACTGCACAATACATTTGAGTCTTACCGAACGTAGCCTGTAGAGCAGGCGTAATTTGGCGAGCGAGTGCTCAGTATTTTCTTAGCGAAAATCATGACCGCCATCTTTGATTTTAATGGCAGCAGAAGGCTGGGATGAGAAAGAAATCTGTACCAAGGGGGTGAGGGACACTAAAAAATAAGGAGTAAGGTGGGGGTGGGGGAGTCTAATATTTTGCAGCATTGGTAATAAATCGCTCACCAGGAATGAACTTACCCCAGCAAGACTGAGTTTTCGCCATGGTACAGTTTGTTTTTCCCAAAGTATAGGCCGGCTTATTGAACAAAAAAAGCACTGATTTTTCGGTCTGCTGGATATTTATGATTTCTCTTGCAATTTGGTGGTAACAAGCACGAGTAAATTTTTCAATGATAACAAAATTGCATGAGCCCGTAGGGCAAGTGCGATTTGTAGTCTTTGAATGCGATTTGTAGTCTTTTTCATGTACATTACTATGACCTATTACCGGTTGGAATTATACGTCATTCTTTATTATCAAATATTGCTACACATTGTTGTACCGAGTACAGGCCGTTGCACCCTCTGTTTGCTAATGATTAAATTTGATGGAAGTAGGTTAGCCCAGTACTCTAGGAGACCATTGGCGTCGGTAATTTGACGTCAGCGTGGATATCACCATGCCTACAGCGTGCTAAACAAGAAATAATTCGTTTCATTTCCCACCTGCACGTTCCCTTTTCTCCCTTCGCAATTAAATGATAAAATGACTATAATGAGCCTAAGCCTTTCAAACAGTTCTATCGTTCGCTGAATGGGAGAAGAAAAATATTTAAAATTGGATAATTTTCGGCGCAAAAGCCACGACTTAGTTTCAGTGATTCGCCTTGAAGCAACACTGAGTATTCCAAAGCACTTCCTTCTCCTTCGTCAAATTGCATTTGTCTGAAATTTTTTGATTTTACAGCCAAAAAACAATGCACATTAGTTCACATGGTTGAAACTGAGCTATTGCACGATTGGAATTTCTGTCACATTTTTCTCGTTATGTAGACCATTTTTAGGTGAGGGTCTTAGTCCTAAATTTCGGGTTTGTAATGTATCTGATCTTATCGTCTGTGTGTTAAAAGAATGCAATAACCTTGTATTAGAAACAACCGATCACGAAAAAGACAAAAGAAAAATACAAAGAACAACTGTATTTTTTGAATCCGAAAAAAATGCCGACAAAGGGAAAAGCCGGAATCATCAGGTTTGAGTAAATAAGGAGATACAAAGCCGAACTGGACGAAATGGCCAAATTCAATCTGTTGCTTTTCAATAACAATCGTATACTTGACTTCTATTAATACATGTAATCCTTAGTGTTATCTTATGAGCTTTTGATGGTCATATTATCAGTTTGTACCTAGCGTTGTCACATGACTTCGTGCTTCTCAGTTGTAAGCTTCTTTTGTTTTTGCCGCATGAATGTGATATGAATGTAAAATACAATAACGTCTGTGAAAAAAAACCTAGACAGTCGGTAACAGTATTTTAAGGTTACGGCTGTAAAAGGAAAAGATGAATCTGTGTTAATAAAAGAACCATGTAAGAAGATAGGGACGGAGTTCGCTTGGCTTGTCGCACTCTCTCCAGATGGGAACGTGCGTGTAGCTTTTAATATCTTTCTTGTCGATAGTTTGTTTAATACTTTTTAGTGTGAGGATATTTTGGCGATGCTCCGTACGAAACTGATGTTGTTGTTTCGCTTTGTTTTGTCTTGTTTTGTTTTATTTTGCTCTTTTGTTTTGTTTTTTGGTCTTTTGGTTTTTTTTTCTTAACATGATATCTCCCGCTGTATTAGACATACTACAGCAAAAATAACTGCATCCGTGTCACAGCCTGGGAAAACAAATACAGCCTCTGAATTTGATTTCATTCTTCTGCTAGCAAGATTTAAAAAAAAGAGACTGCTGTAAAAAGACAATAAAAATTGTTGGATTTCAGTCTCCCTTTTGAAGAGAAAGATTGTTCGGGAAATGTTTCGCTTTGAGATCGAATCATGTAGCCAAATTCTTTACTGCGTGACTAATCACGTGCCGGACTTACCAGCTTAATCTTGATCCAGAAAAACTGGATTTACATTTCCATCTCGTTTTTCTAAATATTGCTGTTTCAAAGCCGGCCCCCTAAAGCGAGTTAAAAAAATTAAACGTAGGAAATAAAGGAATAAGCTGCAGTAAATGATATTGCAATACTAATGAAAACGAAGTACGTTTTGTTGAAAAGTGGACAAGCAGAAGTTGCTTAATAGTCTTAATGGATGATACGCATGCAACATTAAAATGGAAGTATTGTTTTCTCTGAAAAGAATCAGCTCATTGTTAAGGATTTGTAGATATATCTTGAGTTCTCTGTAGTATTTCATGGCTTGTATTTCAATATTTTATATCTTTACTTCTAAACATAAAAATCTCTTACCGTTACTAAAACTAGCAGCGTAAAAGATAAATGCTGTGAACGCCAAAGAGGCTAGTGACATCAATGTTAGAATTATCATCCACGTCACGAGACATTTCATCTTGCGAGAAGACTTTCTGGGAGTGGATCTCTCAAGCACATCGATGTACATCGGTTCCAAGTGGAAATCCTTCGGCCTGGACCAACTCTTGTCGCCAGTGTCATAAAGACTGCTGCTACTCATCGACAGGGCTGTAATATTCAGAAAATCTTGTTTGATTGTCGAGTAATAATTCTCTTTAGAGGGAGCGAGGGCCGTGTGAGACCCGTAATCATTTTCAGCTCTTTCTTTATTCATATTAGCTCATCAAAATCGCGACTGTTACTTGCTCGACTGTGTTACTAATCTGGAAAAAGAGATCGCGCGACTATGGCGTAGTTAGACACTACATTCCCGCCCTGTAGGTCAATCAATTAGGTGTGTGCCGAATGACAGAATGTAAACAAAGCATGAGTGGCTTTTCCTCTCCAACAGGTTTAACTGGCACTTTTAAATCACTTGGCAGGAGAATTATTTTGCGTGCATTTCTAGTTATCGATAATCATGAAAGTCCTTGAGAGGTCAGTGTTAAAATCCCTAGTTGAAGGAGCCCGCGGTATACCGTGGATGACGAGGAATTGGTCATTTCCTCTAGTTCTAGGGATTTTAAAGCTTATGGTGGAGTCTCGTTATTTGAAGCTTCAACGTTGAATTCCTCATTCACATGACGTACATCTTTCCCACGAGTCTTCCTTCTGCTGGTTTTTTTATTTTTATCTAAACACTTCTGCTAATGTTTAATTCATCGATAAAAGGAAGATTTACCATCCTTTATCTACTTGGAGGAGCAGTCACTCTGAGATATGTTTTGTCATTTAAAACATGTAATCGTGTTTTCGAGTCACGCTGTGGTACTTTTTTTTTTCTTTTTCCCAGAATTTTATGCTTTCTATCAATTTTGAATGAAGTCATGTTTGTATGATGTGGTTACATCGGAGTAAAGCAACGACTGAATCAACGACAATTTTAAACAACAATTTAGTTGGACCTCCATCGAATTCCAAGAACTCCTCTTTACCGTTAACACTAACCCTTGTTTCTTACCTCTTTTCTTTGCTAATCCGCCCAGATTCCCGGAGAGTTTGGTATTAGATCAACTAATACTTGCCCAACTGATGTTTTTTTTTCTTTTATTCTTATCACTCGTCTTCTTGACATTGTATTGATATTGTAAGGAGAAATTCTGTCTTGGTCACTCCTGGGAGTTGAAGAGTTAATTGTTTTAGGATAAATGCAACAAATGGTGCGGATCAATCGATTGTTACGCAAATGCTCAGTGAAGTGTTTGCGTGAGCGAATCCGCATATAGACATTGTGGGTTCAATAGACCTGAATGCCGTTGGATTAAAAAGTGTGCTGGGCAGAACCTTCGGATGGCCCTTTGGTGAACCTCTGCTTGCAAAATTTGAGGCTAGCTTAATACGATAAAGACTAAGCCCTTTGGT
Organism: Pocillopora damicornis; assembly: GCF_964200805.1. NCBI lineage: Eukaryota > Metazoa > Cnidaria > Anthozoa > Scleractinia > Pocilloporidae > Pocillopora > Pocillopora damicornis. The sequence goes on from NC_142676.1 coordinate 16,151,382, forward strand.
GACGATCAATGAGAATTTCAAAACACTTTAAATAGAAGCTGATTTCCCGATAAATAGACTACAAATCCTGGTAGGTCACGGGGGAGCGTGTTAGCACCCTAAAAGAGCGTTTATTTTTGTTTCAAACCTGACTTTTCAAGTACGACACTTTCGGAACTTTGAACGTATTCTGACTATTTGTCGTTGGATCTGATCCCATTCCACGAAAGTGTCCACATCCGGTAATCAAAAGTCCATTTCCTTGTCACTGTTGACAGATTACTCATTTGATTTGTCTGAGGATCTCTTACAGGGCGAAAAACATTAATGGAATATCTGTACAAACGGATATGGTTTTAATTTGAATTAAATTCAAAGAAAAAACAGAAATATAATCAAACGCGTAGCATAAACATTTTCTGAGAGTTTTGATTAGTGCTTTACCGATTCCTGCAATATTGAGTGTCTCTTTTTTCGGTTGGAGCTCTTATCTTTTCAAGTAGCAGAATATAATCTGACACAGAGAGGAAATATTTCACAGTTTCCAACGATTCGAGTCACACGAAATGGAATCAAATGGAAGATGATTAGTATAGAAATGTTTTTCGAGCAAAGCATGTTGAAGACTATCCGTACGATTCTCTATGCTTCACGGTAATCTTAGTGGAGAATTTCATATTTTACATAATAGTGTCTAATCTAATATGGTCTGTGCCCTTTGCGACTTCCTTTTCAAGATGTTAAACCAGTTCAAATTCACGCATAATAGTTTGGATTTTGCTCAGTGTTTTTACATTACTGTACCCTTCCATTGCATGCAGTATTTTAAAAAGAAAAGCTTCATGTTACAATTTATCCTGCTGATTATCTCATGTACGAGGCATAGTCCACCACTTTAACCGGACGCTGCACCCTGGACCTTGGACTCTTGACTATGCACTCAATTTCTTTCTTTTTCTTTGTCCTCCTCTTCTTGCTTTTTTTGTTTTTGTTTATGTTTTGTTTGTTTCTGTTTTTGTTTTTAGAAAGTAAGTATCAGCCGCGAATGAAAAAAAAAAAAAAAAAAAAAGGAAATGATGTTCAGAAATATGATAAAAGTAGATAGCAACAACGACAATAATACAATACGCAATTTTTCAATGTTTTATTTCATTCAAGGGTCGAACCAGTTAGATCTTTGACAAGAATGTCATCTTCATTTCATTAGTTTCGTGTGTATTGTATAACTTCGCTTAGCGTCATATATAATTTCTATGCAATGATTCAATCTACTCTAATTCATAGAAAGTTGGTGACTGCAGCGGTCTCGAGAATAAAAATATGCAAGAGAATACCTTTTCAGTTTATCTCACAGCAGTTGATAAACCAGCCCCTGCACAGCGGCAAAAGCCGCTTTACATCTGTTTAAGTTTTCGGGGTAGGTATAAAGAGAACTTGTCGGTTGGAACCAATCATGTTTTATGTACTCCATCCCAGTTATCAGTATGTTTATTACTAGCATCTGAAAGCTCTGATAAGCCAAAAGTCTTTAACACCTCTAAACGAACTGATAATAGTCAAATCCCTCGTCTTGCTTTACAACCTAGTTTATCACCAAACGTAAATCTCACGCAACGCGTCCCGCATATTTCTTTTTGAGTTGTAAGTATACCGAAGGGATGAAAACATGGGATTTTTGGGTCGAAGAATCGCAGTGGATAGAATGCTGACTAAACAAGGATTAAATTTCATCTAACAGCCGAGCTCATTTGTCCGCTTCTTCGTTTTTACCAAAAAAAAAAGTGTGGGTCACGGACTTTCCGGCCCCCCTCTTCCTACGGGCATTTCTCTCTCACTCTCTCCAGTGTCACTGGTCTGCAATAGTGTGGTTTTGTTTTGCCTGTTTTTTGTTATTTCATTGCTAGGTCGAGTGTAGTACATTCAGGTTCTAAGGTCTACCGTAGGAGTGAGAGATGTGAGGTTGAGGTTACTGTGTTCCAACACGCAAGACGAATAAAAAAAAGTTATATTGGATTAACAAAATATCATTAAAGGATTAAACGATGAGAAGCCTTCGCGCTGAAAAAATATAATGTTTGGTACAAAATTAAAGGCGAGATTCCATTGTTGCCACTTCTCAGACTAGCCATGCATATGCTTTTATAAAATACCGGTGAATAGAGTTATTTGTTGGCTTGAAATGTAATATACCCACAAAATATTTGAAATAAAAATCGTGAGATAACAGACTTTAACTGACCCGGCATCTTGAACATAGGGCAAAGAATGGAAAGGAGAATACAATGAAAATCCAATTTCTATCGTACCTGATTTGTCTCTGTCTCAAATTAAAAATTCAATTTCTCACGAAGACTTGTTGATCTTGTGGCTCCCGCCGGCAATATCGTGATGACAGAACGTGTCCGATGCGTGAGGTCTTATTTCCTCGGCCTGCGGTTTCTTAGAAGTTAACGCTAGGAGCAGATAACTATCGTTTACAGTTTGATTAAAAGAGCTTTCAGGTGAAAAAACGATTACGGTTGGTTCATGATCTGACCGATTCCGTCTTTCCATGGGTATCGGTGAGTTAATTTTCAGGAACTTACCGTTGGCCTATAGTTGAGAAATACAGACCTACTCGAGGCCTACGTGTAACAGTTTTACTCACTATCAAATCACGAAAAAATGACACGCCACTTTATATTCAATACAGCAAAAAAAAGCATTCAGTTCATGTTTGTTTTGATTCGCATGTTGACCCACTCGACGCAAATCCTGTGCAAGGCTTGTTTTGTTGTGAAGAAAATAGAAGTGAGATTACTTTTTGGTGAGTCTTTAAACGAATACAAGAAAGAATGTTTTGATCCTTAACTCTGCGGAGGGTTTATTTAAATGTCAGACGCTAGTTCGAAGAGGGAAACGGCAGCACGCGTTTTCCGCCGCGCTTCTGTATCCTTCCACAATTGTTTGTTTATTTTGTGGTTCTGCTAAATTTAGACATTATCCGTTAGGTTGACCTACGAAATCATCATATGAATCCTAACTTCTTCTTTATTATAATACGATTCCTTCTAAAGTTTTACCCAATATTTGACTTTAGCTTTCCATATCCTTCTGAATACATTATAACGTGGGGAATTTCAAGCTAGAACTCAAGCGGAAATCAATTGAACCTTATAACAAGTAGCAGGAAGTCTTGTATTTGAGTTCCCTCTTCTTTTTTGCCTTTCTTCAAAGCGCACTTATTCTTAATTGAGAAAGGCATTTTTCGCCCATGCCATATTTTCATTTTTATTTTGAAATAATTCTGAAGCGTTAAAGATGGCAACAACACTTTTTGGCATCAAACCAAAACATTTTGAAGCTGTATTGTGTTGTATGTGTTTATCTGGTGTAGCTGTTTTCCTTAATCACGCGCTAAAATATTAATTCGTTTATTTATTTAATTCAATCATCTGAGAACTGGACACGTGCAGAACTACAAATAAAAGTGCAATATCATGATGATAATGCACAAAGTACCCGGTAAAACATGTCAATCGTGTTTCTAAGTTCCTAATAGCTTCCTGTACTTCGCATACTTGCAAGAATTCCTCATACCAGTGTCATGTTCCTAAACGTCCTGTTTTCATCCACCGAGAAACACGCTTTTGGTTTGGGCACTATGCACGCACTTGTTCTTGTAAAAAATATAATTTTGTGTGAGTTACATTCAAGTTCTTCAAAGATGTAACTACCTTGTTATTCCACACATCCTGATGTTACAAACCACATAGGTTCCTGTTTGCATTAAAATCACTTAGGAAGATTGCTGTGTAATTATTATCTCACCATATTTTGTTTATGTTACAAATAAGGGTAGGAAGGGGTGTAAACCACATTGGCATTCCAATCCATCCGGCCCTAAAATAGCACACCACATCTCAAATAACGTTCTCGACTAATCCAAATGATATTGAGAGATGGATTTTCCATAATCTCATTCAGATCTATGGCAGCTTCAGTTTTCGTTCACTTATAGGTACCTTTAGCAAACCACAACGGTGAAGGCAACGAGGACGTGACAAAAAAGTAAAGGAGATCTACTAGGTGCAACAATAGCTCAGCACGAGCGTTTTAGACCTTTGTACTTTTCTTAGTTGTCCTGGGCAAACAACAACGTAAAATCTCCATAATTTGCGTGGTTTGAGAACGTTGATCATATACGTTTTATTAAAGTTGAGGCGCAGCGCAGTTTGTTGCGATAAACGCACGTTCGTCCAATTGTAAACTATTAAAAATATAAATTTATTTCTTAATCGACTTCTTCCTTGGCGTTTTCGTCCCGGCTACTTAAGTCCTTACTAGGGCTGTTCGGCTACAAATTCACAAGGAACATTAAGCAAATTTTCAGAAAGGTATATTTTCCATGGCGTGGCTCGGTGTGTGCTCAACTATTTTTTGTTATCAGCATTCATTGCCAAGCATTGAAGGTGAAATGGAAGCGAGGGAACAGGTTTGCGTAGACGTTCCCTCGCCTCTGTTTCACCTTGGGTGAGAGAAGGGAGGAGAGGGAGGGGGGTAGTACGGCTGCACGTAGGCTATCGGTTTGCCTATGCATACCTAACGCATGGGATACTCGTTACTAGATCAGTAAAAATTATTTAATCGTTGGATAAGTAATTTCATAGAACAAACTTCTTAAAATTCTTAAATAAATCATAAATTTTGCAATTTTTTTTTATAACAGCGTCCCGACAGTAGAAAACTGTGATCACCGAGCCATTTCCGCGCTATGTCATATCAATGCCCGATAATGTATCCCTTTAACGAGGAAATCATCCCGACGGCTAATACTATTGACCCTAAGCAAGCTTTACAGTGAAAGAAATCAGTTTAAAAGAATTCCGCCATCACGAAATCATGAGTTTTCTTGTCGCTCATCAGTACATTAATTAGAGTTCAATGAGTTCCCCAATAACAATCGTAGACATGCAATAATTGCATCTGATATCATTTCTTTCTTCGATGACTTCCCTTTAGTCGCAATTCTCTGTCCCTTTGCTTACAAACATTCTCGGCCTTCTTCATTTGAGAAAGTTTCGTTACGGTATATCTTTAAGCGTAAATTATTAGTTTACTGTGGTTTCCGCGACATTTTTCGGCTGATAGATGTTTACATTTTCTATTGCAGCAATACAGCATTCCATTATAACATGATTCCGTCCGTAAAACCTTAGGTAAAATGATGAAACTTTTTTTTTCTTCTCTTTCTGACCTAAGTGTGTCAACCTTTTACGTGCTTTATTTGAATTATAATTCTCATATAGCACCATGCAGAGAAGCACACTGTTTTGGAATTTCCTCAAGGAAACATATCTTTCAGAGACTGAGATGAGATAGCATTTCACCTAAGAGCAAAAACATGGTTGACCCAAGATTTTTCCTCATACAATGTGTTTTATTTCATGTCATTTTACATTTACTCGTAAAATCAGTTATTTTTAGGGAGGATTGCATCAGCTAAGCGAAATGCGAAAATAGATTTACACCGCTGGCGTCTATTTCAACATACCTCATTCCATGCGGCGATTTTTCAATTGAATATTTCTCCTTGCTTATAATTATCACCTGAATCTCTTTGGTAGAAAATAGATTGAACGACTATGTTCTTCAAAAAGCTCAGCGCCGCGATAGGGTTTTGACTTTCTGCGCATCGCATGCATATGAAGTATCGTGCCAATCAAACACCAGATCAGCTTTGGCTTAAATGATTGACAATGTCGTAATATTGAATCGAGTGAGTTAATCTTCCATCGCAAAGCTTAAAAGGACATGGCTGTGTTGACGTAAAATGATAGACTTACCCCTTCTTTTAACTAACTACGATTAGAAGCGAATATTCATGGCACATTTACCCCTGTCTTATTTAAGTTGGGCATTCCCAGTAGTGTAGGTAGCAGTACATTTTTAAGAACCCACTCCGTAAAGTTTCAGTGCATGTGCATTTGTAATTTATACTGTATTTAGAGGTAGTGCTCGTCATCCGCACAAATTTTGCGTCATTGGTGTCACAGGTAACACCCAAAAACTTTTTACCCTGCAAGAAAAGGAAAAAAAAATCCTTTAACGCTTTAGTTTCGTCAAACTTTTTGATACAGATTTTAGTTCTGACTTAGCCCGTAACCTTTTCAAATGGCGGCTTTTAAAAGTAGTTTTAAGACACGGAAAAAAACAATTATTTTGTTAAGGGATGAAGTTTTCAAAGAATTTTAAATGCGTCCCTCATGCCTTTGTCGAAGCAAATTTCATTTGAATTAAAAGCTGAAACTGCATAAGGGTAAAGGTTAAGGTTAAGGATTTCCTCGATTTTGCTTCAACGCACACCTGGAAAGACGTAGATGTGTCTGGTTATATACTTCAATTGAAAAATCCGAAACCGAAGAACTCAGAGAACTCTTAGTAATTCTAGCAATATTAGAGTAGTCAGTCGTTTTCATTCGACACAAAATGAAGCACGTGGATATTATTCCACGGACATTATGCCTGTTCTGAGATGCGAACAGTCTTCCGAGAGCAAAGCTCAACAGGAAATGCCCAAGGAGAAATAAACGCGCACATTTTTGCTGGAGGCTATTGCGTTTATTATCTTTCAAATGTTTGTTTCAACGCGTAGGAAAATGTTTATGAACAGTGTGGGAAGTTTACTTTTCAGTGTTTTCAGGTACGACTCTATGAACAAACAACTGTATCCCTTCTTCTGTAACAGTAGCTAAATGCTCTTTCATCTAGTGTTAAATTTTAAACGCGCGGTGTTTTCGTATTAGACGCCATGTTTCAAAATCGAAGAATATCACTAGGAGTACATCCTTGGAAATTCTCCAGTTATTCTCCGGGGCATATTCGATCACGTGATGCCCTAAGACCAAACTCGCGCATGAGCTAAAATATTAGATGGATTGTAATTGCAAATACATCGCTGTTGAAACGAATAAATCTCAAAAAGTTACAATTACGAAAAAAAAAAAAAAAAAGTTATCACACTTTCATTTCACTGCAGAGAAAACAAAATGTTTCTTGTCTTATTTTATGTTTCGCTAATGTTGGTATAGGAAACTATTCTTTTATATATTTCAAAACATTAAAAAAATTTTTAAAATTTTTTGACTTGCGGTGGGCCTTTTTTGGTACCACTACTTCTCTACCACTCTACAAAGGCCACTTTTCTCTAAGCCCAAGGTGGTTTATGGTTGAAAGAGTGTGACTTACATTTGGTTCAGTTATTTGCACCTCTTGATTTGCATAGACTGATGGAGATACACCAGCACTGGCTTGGTGGTTGTAAGAACAGAGTGTCCAATTGCTATATCCGGGTCGTCCAGGAAGACCGTTTGTACCATTGAATCCACGTGGTCCCTTCGGTCCCGGATCTTTTCTTATTTTTATTACCTGAAGCAAAGAGACATTGTACAATGTTTATTTTCTATATGTACATCTATTGTGGGAATTCAATACATACAAATCTCTTTTTTTTAATGATAATTTTCATGACATTTTGTAAAGCTGCTTCAAAATGTCTTTATATCAATACTATGAGTCAGCCAATGGCAGTCAGTGTTTGTGTACTTATTGCAAACAACGTCGTATCGAGAAATGTTCTATTTCCTTGAACTAACTTCTCGCCTTAAACATAAAAAGCCTTAATAATAATAGCCTTATTGTTATTTCTAACGTTGTAGGACTTTTGCTGAGGCTGCGCGGAAATGACCTATGTGTATTTAAAGTTAAAAGCATGACAAGTTATACTGTAAATTTACACCTAGATGATCAACTTCTATTGTAGTACCCCAATAAAGAATTGGCCATTACCAAGAGAAAATAAGACCCATTATTTTCTCCGGTCGTCAATCAACTTACCATTTGCTCTAGCCTGGTTATGTCTTGCTGAACGTTTCTCAGCTTTCCAGTTACAGTGGCATTCACTGATTTTACAATCTCCAAGTCGAGCTTTGCCTCATCTTGTTTCTATGGGCAGAAAAAGAGAAAACAATGGAAGACAAAATATTAAACTCAAGAAACAACATTGTTAAGGTAGATTTCTACAGTGCGACATTGCTTGGTTTTCTTTTACAAATCAAGAATGTATTGTGTACGCGCAATAGATCTTCTTGGTGCGAAAAATTGCCTCTTTTCTCCTATTATTGATACTCGTAATGTACCTGGACATTATCTGAGATGTTACCCTTGTCCAAATTTGTAACCTTCTCTCCGATCTCACTAATCTGCAATTGAATAATGCAATAAACCTTAAGTTATTTTTTCTGTGAACATGGTCGAAAAGCGAAAAAAAGGATGAGGTAGTTATAAATGTATAATTGCACGGAAAGGCTTTGTAACAATAATTTAGCTCCTTCAATTATAATTGTGATTGTTGTTATGATTATGATAGAAATTATTATAATATTGACGCTCATGATGATAATGACATTTTACTACCAAGCAGATATGAAATGTTTTGAATATAATTTTAAGTGTATGTATCATATAACCTATAGGTAAAGTTAATACTCTGTTTTGTATAAATAAGAATATTTTAATATGCCAAACATGTTTTAATTTCTGGATTGGCACAATTTTTTCTTTTCTAAATTACCTGTAACATTTAGATATCATGACATGACATTATAATATTATTCAAATCTTGTGACAAAAATCATTTAATGATACTTTTGGATTCAAAATTCAAGATTCTCTATTTAGCACCGGTTATATAATTATTCCGAACATTGCTGCGCATAGTTCGTATTATGCGATTGGTCAAACCGCTCTCCAGACCTGTGTTTTTATCTTTCCGTGATGATTGATGAAATTGCCAAATACAACAGAGCTGAAAGATCGCCTTTGTCTCGCGATTTATGTGAAATAGTGCGAACAAATCTCGCTAAACGGCTGATAAAGGTACAAAAGTTTTCTTTTCTGACAGCCATGAAACAAAATGAAATTTGGTACCTTTTTAAAACGCGTTTATAAAGGGACCGAATTTCAATAATTTGAAGCTTTTCTCGTTTTCTCCCAACATCCTGAGTGGGTTTATAACGGGAAAATGTGCTTTGGTAGTCAGAGTAAAATTGAATAAAACTATCGTGGTATCAAAAAGGAAAAAAAAAGAAAAAAAAAGACTATGGGTGTGACGAGAGAATAAGAAAAGGTACGCAAATAATTAGGCGATGTTGTTTATGACATGAAATACCGATATAAAAATGGCAGAGACTAACAATGAACTGGGAAACTTAAGTTTAATTTCAGCGACGCTGAAACAAGTTAAGTATGGCAAAAATACAAAAATATAATATAATTAAAAATATAATTAACAACTTGAAAAAATTATGATCTGCAAAAATACAGCAACAAAACCAAAAAACACAAAGAAAAAAAAAAGGAAAAGCAACAAAAAAAACTCAGGTGATTTGAGCCCAAACCCAAGGGAGGTCTGGGTAGGGAACTACAAATAGGCTTTCGTTCTAGAACATACATGCATGATGTCATATTTAGCGAGATTTTGCTTTGAAGTAACTCTCTTATTAGGTGCACTTCTTTATTTATCGAAACTTTGAAACACTTTTGGGGAGGAAAAGTAAACAAACAACACTCACCTTTGCTTTCAGTTTCTCGAGTTCCCCGGCAAACTGAAATAAAAGAGGCGTTCTTAATCAAACAAAAATGGGTGAAGAATCAAAAGTACTTAAAGGTGCTAACGTTTTAGCTTCTCCCTTTTACCAATATTCTCGATGCAACATGCTTTAAAATCACCCTCGTAAGCAAGATTATCCTTCTGGCTGAAACAAATAAATCAGTTCTCAATGGTTGACAACGGATAAATCCGTAAACATTCTTTCGCTGAATAATATTGGAATTCACTAACTTTTTATACTTAGTCACGTGATGAACCACGTCTCCTACGAATATAACATTACATAAAAATATAAGCCAGATTGATAAGCCTTGCCTGTGATAGCTACCCACCGCTTTATCAGCAGCGCGTGACTGAATTGTGGAGATGTTCTGCTTCACTGCCTTTAGGTCAGCCTCAAATTTCGACCGTGATAGCTTCGACTCTAAAAAGAATGCAGGTTACTTATAATGTTGACTGGATCATGAATGATGAGTCACGAATTGCTAAATGACATTCTCTCTGATAAACGATGTTACAGTTGTTGCTGTTGTATTTGTCTTGTCAAGAGCGTGGGACAAAGGGAAAAGTGTGGGTCCTCCACTAGGATTCAATCCTCTGACCTTAAGAACTCTTCCGCAGAGCCACAGAGACTTAATGTTGAGTTGATTGAAATGTGACACAAGTCCTGTATATTGCAGCTCATTCGTGATAAGCCCAACAACTTCTTTCTATAATTCATTTCGGTTTCAAAATTTGGCATTCTTCTCGTTCTATTTATCCAGGTGAAACTTCATCATCGGCGCTGACCTGATGTTGGCCGAGCTCACTACTGAGTTTTTTTGTTATTGGTAGGGCGGAATCCGCATAACCAAGTTCACGTGTGACATGCCCCCAGTAAACTGCGTGTCACTAGTCGGGAAAATAAAATTCCATCAAGGGTCACCCTTCCCTTACTAAGTGTCGCGGTCTCTTTATTTCCCGGAAAGCTGGGGAAAACAATTTATGGCCGTGCGTATCATTGATCAGTATTTTCTAATATTGTGGGCCCAAAAACCTCCCGATACAAAATTCCACAGTTTTCTTTGAAAATACTCTAGTAGTCTCTTTCTCCTCAGTAGCAGATGGAAGGACTTTCAAGAAGTTTATAATCATTACTTTCATGCATTTTTCTGGGTCGGCTTTTGATTGAGTTGTTGGCTTAAGAAGCTTTTGTACGGAAGTCTCGTGTTTCTATTTGCATGACATGCCAGGGCCGATATACTTTGAGTCCAATCGCTATTATGTTTTATGAAAACGAAAGACAAATACCTTATGTTTCAAACCTTTTACACGAATCTGAACTAAACATTCATTGTAATTTCCTTCTTTTAAACACCATTTGAAAATTAAAATACTCATAAACTCAACTGTTTAAATCATCATTTTCTCTCGGAATCAACTCAGTCTCCCAGTGATCATTAAATTCAAGCATAATTTTTACGAATAATTCACGAGTATAATCGTTTAGGAGAGGAAACCTTATTACTCCCTTCTTCAGCTTAAAATTGGTTTGCTCTTTACGCGCACAACTTAATTTTCATGCAGTAATCTGTACATTGAAAAAAAACTTCTCCTGGTAGTCTGCTCACCTTGCAAAGGGTCGTCATTGTTTGATGACACCGCCATGTTGTTTGTTCCATGTAACATCAAGAATAATGCTAATACCAAAGTGGCGGCCGCTGTCAGGAAAGCAACAGTAACAACAGCGACCGAAATGCACAGAAGACGACGCACCACAGCAGCTTGTGAATGCAGGGCATAATTTAGAACTTGAATGGCACTCTCTGTAGTTCCTGTTTGCCTTTCATCTCCCCCCAACAGAATTTTCTCAGAGCTCTTTGGCTTTGATGAAATCGCGCCAACTACATCATGGTACATTTCTGCTTCAGTATCGTTTCTAGCTGATTCCATTTCGAGATAAAAATTTTCTCTTCCACGAGGCGATCTATTCATTTTCAGAAGCTAGTTAGCGATGCTGTGTGTTTTTCGAATTATAGAGAGATTTCAGGTACCTTCGCACGTAGCATTGAAACATAATATAGACTCAAAGCTTGTCCACAACCCTCTGTAACAGATATCATTGACCTCTAGGAGACACGAAAATATAAGAACTTTCATGATTTTGGGAATTGGCCGATAGATACATGAAATAATTTAGTCTCCTTTATAGGTTAAAATAATCGAGGCCGTTCCGGAAGCTTCCAAGAATGTCCGGGTGCAGGGCAAAGACAACTGATCGGTAGTTGATTGGTAGTTTTTCATTTTAGCTCTGTCTCTGTAAATATTGATTAAAAATGTTCGGATTAACGTGTTCGAACGGCACAATAAATAATGAATCATGACCGCGGGACTTCGGGTTATCTATGTTTTTCTTTTTTTAAATACAAACTTCAAGAACAGACGACTTTCGGACATAAGTAGTTGTAATGTACTCTAAATATGCTGGTCTTTTCCAGCTCCTTTCCCTTACCTTTCTGGTAACGCGCTCTCTCTCTCTCTTCCAGAGTTGGAAACATGTGGACTAACCTTTTGTTTATATCCTGGTCATGCAATCAAGTCATGCAATCGCGACACCGATCGTTTCGTTGTGATTAGAATACGTACAAAGTACAACTAAAGAGGTGGTAACTGATTTTTCCACCAAAATTGTTCGTTGGAACCGACAAATGGATGGTTTTTGTTTTCCAACTTAAGGCTTAAAAAGTTGCAAACCTTTCTAAATAAGTCACCCTCACTTGTAATATTCCGTTACTCGTCGATCGTTATTAAATTATAAACTCGCTGCTCGCGTCTTGATTCCCTGGCCGAATTACAGAATAGATCAATTAGAGCGTTTTTAGTTTGGTTTTGTAAAACCACAGTAAAAAAGCAACATAAATGCAAATCACAAGGAGGAGAAAATATCACTAAAAGGAAAGCAACTCACAATGAAAACCAGCAAACTGCCAAAGATACAAGAAAATACGTGAGTGGTTTTAGTTTTTCATCACATTGCTTGAAAAATTGGCACCAGCCTTCGTGGTCTGTCGCAGAGGGAAGTAAATAAAAGCAACAAAACTTCGCTATGTTTAATTACAGAACTTTTGTGCCTTGCAGAGGTTACTTGCACAGACACAACAATTGTCTCAATGACGTTCCGCACAAGCCTTGAATATTACACCGTTGGATTTAAGGTCATCAAATTAGCACCCTATATCATTTGCCAACGGGGCTAATGGCCATTAGAGCAGTTGCCTCCCGACATTTCGCATCGTACATAGATATCATCAATGATATCTGTTTCTTTAAAATCACTTCTCTTAAAATTTAAATCAATTACCTCCCTCTTTCAAAACGAATTATTAATCATTACATTCCGCGCACAAGATTTCGTGCGCACAGATGCAAATTATCGAGAAAGACCATTGTACTCATTCTTTTTTTGTCGCACCCAGATTCCACTTGGTAACACAGTCAGTTCATACACCTTTTCAATAAGTGGCTCTTTCCGGTCTGCCAGCGTGTCGGAACGTTATCAGAAGAGCTGATTATCTTGAACGGTGAAGTAATGTCTGATTTATAACACTGTAAAAGTTGTGTTGGTTTTCAATATCATCAGTATACAAAATTAAATATATTTTGTTTCATAAATAAGCAAACTAATGCTAATTCTCTATCCGGGGACTTACGAACTTTTGGTTTTTCCGGCGGGACTGTATCGCTTATACCCTATATGGTCAAACAGTCGGGTTTTCTCTCCCAAAAATGGTCACTGACATTAATGCAGTGATTCCAATGCCTTATATCCGATTGCTTCCCGAGTGCAAGAGCAATTACATCAAGTGATGTAAGTACTGTTGCCCATTCATTCACGTTGGTCAATCGAGCCACACCCATGAAAATTAGATATTTGATCGTCATGGGCCAGCAACCGTTTAGGTAGGGTGCCAAGAATACTGATCATTCATTGGAATATAGCTTTCGTTTGATACTTACGATATCAGGCGGAAGACTGGGAGACCCGTTTCAAAACTCTCTCTGGTAAATCATTGGGCCCGACCAGCTCTCCGGTGAGTATGCATCGGTCGGTTTCATCGGTCGGTTTGTTTTCATCAAAATACGCTCAGGTAGATGATTGTTAGGGCTCAATTTTGAACGGTTTTCTCCTTCTCATGATGAAACCGTGACGAAAACATACCAGAATACGGAAAGTACTGAAACTGCTTACGCATGTTGCGGGATTTTTGTATGCGGCAAATGCAACCAGCCAAATCTAGAGGCAAAAGTTGCTGTTTACCTTTGATCCTGTAATATGACGATTAAAATACTATTTCTTCATTTCAGTACAAAATCTATTTATTTCAGTTACAGATAAACAAAACACACACTCTCTTGGAATCAATCTTAGAGAGGAGGACTGGCGTGAATATATAAAATCACGGTTAAGCGGTTAACGTCGCAAAAACTTCTATCAAAATTAAATTATTTTTACTGTTTGTGAAAAATTCATCGGCTCGTCTTGTAAAATGTCGGTTTCCAATAAAACTTATGAAAAGTTCTTGAATATGTGTTCGTTAAATGAAAGAAAATGACTGCACTTTTAACTCTGTTACCTTCCCTAATGCCGAAAGGCTAAGTCTGAAATAAGCCATGATCAATATCCGTAACAATATGATCTGATGCAATCCTTAGTTGCCTTTTACTCTTAAGGGGCACATTTGGAAAGAAGTAACTTACTAACGACAAAAAATATGACGTAGTCAGGGTAGTTTTTAATATTACAGCACTCATGTTAAACTACCTAAATTGTTCTTCATCTCGTTTCTGGTAAAACACTCTATTATTGTCTATACAAATGGCCCTGTTAAACAAACGACTAAACGTTTTTCTATTTAGGACTGACACTCCCAGTAGTGGATATAGCAAAACATAGTTGATTCTCCAGTTGCTAGGCCAAATTTGCAAGAACACTTGTAGGTTCTCTTTCCACCTGAGATGGTGCTTGATAAAATAGCAACTTTTGCGTCATTTGTACCACAGTTTACACCAATAAATGTCGTGTTCTGCCAAAAAAAGAAAATAATGATGACGATATTGATCAATGACGTCAAGAGTTGGAAAAGCAGAAGACTAAAGCATTTCTTTCCTGTTTGTGAATAGATCAATGTACATTTTCTCTCTCACAACATAAATTTTATGTTTTGAGAAAGCCGACGACAAAAGTTCGCTAAAGAGGTTATTTCTTCATGGTCCCTTCTCCCTTACAATCTATGGCGTTCAAATTTTATGCCTCGCGAAACTTAAACGATTTTGAAATTGACAAAAAGAGCAATGACAACTTAAATATCTTTGAATTTGGTGGTACAAGAAGTGACTGTAAAATATTAGTTTCTGGAATTTTCCCAGAAAGCCTGGTCAGTCTAGTCACGGTGATATAGTCATAGTATGTGACTATGAAGAAACTCTACAAGAATAGTTGTGTTGTAGGATTCCGGAATGTTCGAGAAAACGTCATATTCTAGACAAGGACAAATTCTTCTGTACCCATCACAGAGCTAATCCGGTAACTTACGTTTAACTCTATCACCTGCACTTCTTGCCTAGCGGCCACGCCTACTGGCGTTCCAGCGCTGGAGTTAGTATTGTAAATACAGGAACTGGCCCCAGGTCCAGGTGGGCCGCGGGTGCCATTGTACCCAGTTGGTCCACGAAGGCCCTGTAGACCAGGTAATCCAGGCGGTCCTGCAAGGCCCTGAGTACCATTATATCCTGGAGGTCCGGCAGGTCCGGCTGGTCCGGCAAGTCTAATATCACTCTTAGAATTGTTGAATCTCAGTGGCCATGTGATCTAAGAGAAACAAGATATCCTGTTTTGACATGAAGAACGATACTTTTTTGGGCAAAAAAACGAAATTTTCCGAGAAGAGGAAGTAAATATTTCACTGATACCAAGGAGCACTCGAGAGGAGGAGTGGTGGAAGGCTTGTGCTGGAATCATTCGTGTATTTATGTCCAGAATCTAACTTACTGTCACATTTTCCAGCTTCTTTTCCACCTGCCAAAGAGATAACAACTGTTATTAAACCATAAAGCTGTTATGATAGGGTCGTAATTCTAGAACCAAACACACGAATAGTTGCATTCTGATATCGCCGTCAAAAGCTCTAAGAAACAGTAATGCAAGAAGACGAATATACAGACGAGGAAGAGGAAAAAATTACCTTTGTAACGTTTTTCTCCAGATTCTCTAAACCTTTTGAAACCTGCCACAATAATGAATAAAAAAGTTCACAAAATGAGATTTTGTTGTCGTAAGATTACACTATTTGATTTTGTCGAAATAAGAATGCACTATTTGATTCAAGTGAGTTTAATTTGGCGTGTACACGTACCACAAGAAGCGTAAGAAATTCAAGAAATGTCTCTGTGTTGATTTGTAACCTTTCATATGAGAAACGGACGTTTGTAGTGAGTATAAAAAGTTAGAAATACATAATTAAATGTCTAAATCTACTAAATGTTTAATAACTGATGCAAATAACGGCCGCAATATCTATGAATTATCAAAATAAATATGGAACTCAACAAAGAAATCAATTAAGAAATATCAAAGAATATAATTCAAAAATATATTTTTGAATTTTTATGGATGATCAGAGTAAACTTACTTTGTTTTCAACATTCAACAACTCCATTTTAATCTGCCATGAAAAAGAAAAAAAACTCTTGAACAACAGACTTATAACTGGATGTGTCGTTATTCGAATGTCAACCACACACAGAGTTTCTTTACTGATAACGCTGCCTCAAGACCCCCATTTACTTCAAAGAAACAGAAATTCACTAACCCACCTCGGCAACTTCCTTCTCCAGAATTTTCTTTAAAACCTGACAAAACAGCGAATAGAAATATGTTCTTGACCAATTATTGATTTAAAATGTAAGACGGAAAGTGATGAAAGGAAAAAAGCAAGGAATAATATGGGAGTCAATCGAAGAACGGAAAATAATTTTGGATAGGCACGAGCAGGAAAAAAGGGACACATTTTCCGAGAAGAGGAAGTAAAGAATTCACTGATACCGAGGAGCGCTCGTGAAGAGGGGTAGCGTAGGCTTGTGCTGGAGGCATTTGTAAATGAAATTCCTGAACTGTTATTTAAGTAAGTTAAGAGGGTAACCTACTGTCGCATTTTCCAGTTTCTTTTCCACCTGCTGAAGAGATAAGAACTGTTATTAACCATAAAGCTGTAATGATATGGTCGTGATTCTAGAAGCAAATAGACGAATAGTTGCATTCTGATATCGCCGTCCACAACTCTAAGAAACAGATGCAAGAAAAAAAAAACTTACCTTTGTGATGATTTTCTTCAGATTCTCTAAACCTTTGGAAAACTGTCACAATAATGAATAAAAAAGTTTACATAAAGAGATTGCGTCGTGAAGTGAGTTCAATTTGGCGTGTACACGCACTACAAGAAATGTAAGAAATTCAAGAAATGGATCTGCGTTATTTAATGTTTAATAAATGTTTCAAATAACGGCCATAAGATTAATGAATCATTAAAAATTAACACATAACTCAATAAGGAAATCAGTTGATAAATATAAAACGAGATAATTTCAAATATATGTTTTTGAATTGTCATGGATATTCAGAGTGAACTTACTTTGTCTTCGACATTCAACAACTCCTTTTTAATCTGCCATGAAAAAGAGAAAAACATTTGAGTAGCATAGACTTTATAACTGTGTCGTTATTCGAATGCCAAGCACACAAATAGTTTCTTTACTGATAACGTTGCCCTTAGACCCCCATTTACCTCAAAAGAATTAACTAACACTGAAAATTATTTTGAATAGACGAGAGCAGAAAAAAGGACTCATTTTCCCTTCGTTCATCAACAGTCAATTTACCAGGCAGCTTTCTGTAGCAATTTATATTTGAGCCCGCAGAACCCAACTTAAGCTGAAATGGCATGATAAGAATCTTGGTTGATGTTCTGTAGCAGATTGTATTGATTATAGAATATCAAAATTCCCACAACTCGAGGTTTTGTTTTAGTTTCCAGCAGAAGTGGATGTATCTCGTGATGAGATTTACATCGTTGAATTTTTTCCCTAATATAACGCAGAATTTTTTACCTACCAAAGATTCTCTCAGAGCCGAGAGGTTCCTTTTCAAGTCTTCTAGATTCTTCTTAAGTTCTAATATTTCTTCATGAATCGATGAAAGAAAAACATTGATAAATGAATGGATGCATAAATACATAGCTGACGATTTAAATAATGATAATGATTATACTAATAATAATAATAATGATTATAATAATAATAATGATGATGATTATAATAATAATAATAATAATAATAATAATAATAATTGTAAAGTCTATCCCGTTGTATTATGTGGGTAAAGCCTGTTTTGTACCTGTTTACATTTTAATGAACACATTAAGGCGTCTGAAAATATACCTCCTAAAAGGAGAGAAGTCGTTATGTTTTACTGAGCCGTTGCTCTTCGGAGGAATAAAATAAACAATGAGAAACACAAGGAAATCCTCGGTAAATGATACTTTGTTTGAGAAAAATCGAAAGGTATTTGAACTGCGACTCTTCTCCTAGGACTCCATGGAGGATCCTATCAGGAACAGTAAGGTCACGGGAGCTCGATCGGGCAGAAACTGTGCACATATTTTCAGAAGTGCATTTGTACATACACATCGTCGCAGAAGAAACGGTTCAATTACGAAATTATTTTAAACGCTGATTCATTCTCGTCGATCACAACAAATAAGTAATTTAAGTATTAAATCATTTTACGTAACACGATAATATTATGCTCAAGCAAACAATTTCAATCTCATGTTGCCTCTAGGTGGCTCTTTAGAATTACCAAGCTAAGAAAAAAGCCAAAAGTAGACGAAATACATAAAAAAGTAAAAAAAAGTAAAATTGAGAAGGTTTTGTGAATTTTTTTTGTCCGACACAACCTTTTGCCATAAGATCTTTGCGCAAACACTAGGATCCGATTACTGGGAACTCATTCATTGGGGTGTAGAAATTAAAACTTGGACGTTCCTAATTAACTTCTTTGAGGCCCATTTTCACCTTTAATGCAACGCGCGCCGCGACCCAATTTCCTGTAACACGAAATTTCCAGATTGCTGAAAACCTTCTAAAATCTTCTTTCTCAAGAACCATCCTGGAAATACAGTCAATTGTTTTACGGTAAATACATTCGCCCTCCGGCGTCATTTTACAATCTCCTTAAAGTATTTTGAATCAGTTTTTCTGGTAGAATCCGACGAAAAATTTTAAGTGTCACGCTTGGATCACTGCGTACTCTGTGAACACGGTCGGCGAAAAGGACAGGAAACGATTTTTTCGAAATAATTGCTATGCAATGTTCAAAAACAAAACAAAAAAAAACGAATGATGAAAAATATAACCTGGCATAACTGTTAAAATTTATACTAATCATGACGGTGTCAGAGCGACTGCGATCATGCTGAGGTCTATCGCGGCTAGCTCATCACGGCGATCTTCGGTTATCGCAGTGGAGCAAGACTCAGGAACTAAATCGACTGCCCTTCGAGAAGAAAAATAAGAGCTTGCTCTGGTAAACTTTCCGATGCGTTGAGTGGAAGGCCACATCAGTCAGTGCAGCCGAGTTTTACGGCGCTGTCATTCCGAGTGATCCTCATGTCCCGGTGAATTCGGCTGTTGTTCATTCATAAAACACTCGCCTTGAACAGTTTGTTTTCTACTTGTCGTGCGAAATAACTTGCGTATTTTTGTGAGCCACGATTGGGCCGAATCTCACTGAACATTTCACTTTCAGATTCTGTTCTAGAAACTAAAAAACTTCAGGCAAAAGTGTTAAATGCCGAACTATTTTAGTTTGAAAACTATTACAGAATATGAACTTTGATGGTTTTTGAACTTTGATAGTTTGACATTTTTGACAGGTTTAGTCCTGTACAGCCAATCAGATTATTTCAATCATTCTAACAGGGATTCTGATTGGCTTATTGTAGCGTGCTATATGAGAGTATAGAGCATGGCGACGACACTGTTGTTCGCTTTGGAAATAAAGTTTGTATTGAAAATTGAAAGTAATTCTTGGGGAATTTAACGGATTCGTCATTATAAAACAAATAGAGAAGCCCTGACTGTGCTCTGTTCTCTATTGGTCTCGGAAAAACTGTGGATAAGCCATAAAAAGAGAACTCTTTTGCGATAGATTAAATATTTCGGTCTGAACGGGTAATACTGGATGCAGTTTCGCTATTATGATTGACCCTAGAGCTCAAGAATCGACCCAAAGAGAGAAGGATGATCGTATATTAAATTGGTGAGACTTCCCTGATCATCTTATACGTTAATGACATTTATTCGCTGTCAATAAACTGAGTCCAAGAAATACAAAAAAACGAACAAGGAAAAAATCTGAAAAACCCTGTTCATCGCACAAATTTTGAGGCCAGGGAAAGGGGGGGGAGGGGTGATTTTTGTGTAAATGAAGAGAAGGTATTCAAGGTATGAATTAAAATTTAGAATAAAACATCTTCTGAGTCAACAAATACCTGTTTCTCCAGAGCAGGTACATTGGGGTGAACCAATGTGGAGCACACCAAACAACATCAGCAAGGTGAGCCCAAGAGAAACTGCTGAGAGGAAACACATAGCCAGCAGAGCCACACGATACAATCTCTGACCTCGGCTGGTACCGCTCTTCTCGTCATCAGTTTGCAGCAAACCACTACCATTGCTCATATTCCTGATTGAAATACCTTTCAGTTGCTCTTGACCGTCAATGGTCGCTTTAGTTTTCTTTGTGGTAAGGAAGAGCTTTTCTTCTACTTCGGTAGGACGGTTTTCCTGAAGCTCTATTTCACAATTAGACGCCACAGGTGAGTTCGATCGTTGCCCAGGGGAAACGCTTCTGTTTGAAAAAGACATGTTCCTCTCCAGAGTCGTTCCTATAGACGTGTTATTCTTTGCCTTTCCTTTAGAGGTGCTAAATCAACAGTCAGTAAGACGTAGGCACCCGAAAAGAGAAATAGATATTTAGAGTCTGAGAAACTGCCACGTCATATGTAGTACCATTTCCATAGTAACGGACTTGTACATACACATACACATACTGTTCTCATTCTCCTCTCTAAATGGTTTATTATCCTAAAAAGTAATTATTAAATAATTCGCAGCTTAACATTAGAAAATGTGTCAGATAATGACGGAATTAACAGTTTAAGCACTACTATTATTGATATTTCAGAGAGGAATATGGCCTTTAGAAGAACAAAAAAATTGAAATTAAGAACTTTGTGCATATGAGTTAAGACAAAGAAATGATACGATCTGCATCGAAAGATATCAGCCAACTTTTTGGAAGTTTTCAAAATATTTTCTTCTATTGTTTAACTTAAGAAGCTTATTTGGCTTATTTCATCTTCTTATATAAAAAAAAAAACAAACAAAACAAAAAAACACAAAAAAACACACCAAAAAAATGTCCTCAGGTGCTTCCAAGGTCAATGAAACGTTATCCGTTGTATTCTACGTTGTTCACAATGAAGAGAAAAGCAAACGATAACCTTCTCGTATTTCCTTTTTTCGTCTTAAATAAAAGCAAGATACGAGCCTTCTGATAGTAAACAAATGTTTGATATCTGTCTTCTGGACATAATTTCGGTACAAAGGACGTGAACATTGTGATTCGATTAATCACTATCCTGTTCTTAATTATCGTAGAAAAACCGTTTAAACTTATATTTGGCAAAGTATTCATAAAAACACATTTAAGGTGATCAGTTTATGCCAACGCTATCTCGGGTATGAACCGTGATCTTGTAAATTAAACAAAGGCAAAAAAGGATGACTTGGATCAAGTCGTCATAAGTAGGAAAATGTTTCCGGTTGTTTACAGTCCCATCAGAAAAACCGATTGTTCGGCAGTTAAGACGAATGAGATGCATTCCCGAATAGGAATTTTCTTGGTACACGCCTTTTGCTTTTATACAAAAATTCTCAGGCAAGGGGTTCATGGGATGCGTGTTGGAAAAGTTGGGATCTAAGAGGGAGGGAATGGTCTTGAATTCTTGCCTTTGAAATGTTGCGAGGAGTCGATTTGATCGAGTACAGAACATGCTGTGAGGATTAATTATATCGAACGTTTTGACATGCTTAACGATTTTTTGTTTCCGTTTACTGAATGACATCAAACACAATAGTGGAGATTCAGACACAATATATTTCGCGGTTACACAAATATAACGTTCGCGTTCCGACTTGTTACTTTGATATTAAAGGGAAATATTCCACCTTTTCCAAGGGAAATCTGTCAAAGGACTTCTGTCTAGATTATTCAAAAATGGTCTATAAATCGAATTAAATCAAAGTTAATTAGTCTGGAAATAGGTTTCAAGCTCCTAAGTGCCTTGAACTGGTTGAGTAAGAATTTCCATCGCAAAATAATTATTCTGAAGATGAAACAAAGGACTATCCCTTTAGAAGTCCGCCATCGACGTAAAATTTTCCAGTTAAAAGCTTCAAAAACGTGGCTGTTATTTACATTCCAACTGAATTTTTGGATTATCGACGTAAAAGCTAAATACCGTTTATTATCAAGGGTATATAAATAAGAATATAAGCCGGCCATCATTCAATTGGTGAGTTAATCGCGTTGCCTTGTTTGGAATCCACACTCTACACACTGAAACAAAGGTAATTGATTCTTACCTGTTAATCCTATTGTAATTACCTCTTCTTTTATTAACACTAAATGTCTCACGGCGCATCAGTTCTATTCGCCCTTAACCTTACTCTAAAAAATGAGCGTGATGGAAAATTGCATAATGAACTAAAAATTTGATCAGTTCCAAATCCTTGCAGGTGTAATTTTCCGCACATCTTGTGGAAATGTTCTATCTTTGTTTTCTTTCAGCCCTCATCAATTAACAATATTGGTTCGAACTGATGCTCGTTTCTAATACTGTCATGTACGTTTACGGACGATGCCCAATTAGTTATCTTTTAACTGAAATCTGCCGTGCTTACCACCATATAAGTGTTAAAGAAATAGCGTGCTTCAAAAATACTTTTCTCTACTCAATACAATTGCACAGTTAATGATATGGATAGCCGTAACGCATCAACCACGCGAAAAATAATGAATCAGCCAGCCAGTAATACTGTAGGACCTCAGACTACTTTGTTACATGTACCTCCAGCCCTCACTGCTCCATCATACATTCTGATATATATTTCATGATCTTTG
The DNA here is from genome assembly GCF_964200805.1 of Pocillopora damicornis. Taxonomy (NCBI): domain Eukaryota; kingdom Metazoa; phylum Cnidaria; class Anthozoa; order Scleractinia; family Pocilloporidae; genus Pocillopora; species Pocillopora damicornis. The sequence continues at coordinate 16,174,292 of NC_142676.1, forward strand.
ATACATTATGTAGACTTGCGTATTTGATATGAATTACTCCATTTCATTCGTGATTAACATATATAGGTATGGTTCATACCAACCCGGTCTATTAAATTTTAGGTTTGTATCAGACGGGAATTTCAGGCGTGAGGAATTTGTGACATTGACACAGTTTCGTGGAGTCTCGTTGAAAATGAGTCACATTCACTCCAAAAAGAAGAGAAGAGAACCCGGTTGTCTTGTCATACTGTTAGCGGGTGTCTGGGTTGAAATTAGCTTCAGAGCGTACCAAGCTTAGCGAACGAAACTGATGACTTGAGACCAGACTTTTTCAGTCTTCTGTAATTTCTTTTCTTTGAATCAATTCTGCAAGCAGCAAATTCACTTCTCTCACTTCTTTTCATCCACTTTGACTTCTATTGAATCTTGCTCGCACTAGGAAACGGTAATCGAACTTCTCTCTCTAACTGATCCACTGACTGTGAACTGTATCGAACACACTAATTTATATACTCACTGTCGATAGGCATGAGTCGGCACGCAGTAGGCGAACTGACCTTGAAATATTTTAAAAACATTGTGGTCAGAACAATAACTTGTAAACCTTCACAAGAATGTGACAAATAACAAACAACGTATTTAAAGCTTCCGATCACACAGTCAGTCGTTGACTGCCAAAACAAAAACAAGACCATCAGCGTAGGCCTAAGGTGAGCTTATTAGACAATCTGAGCACTTCCACTAACGGAGGTTAGAAACGAGAGAAACATTAAGGAAACCCGGCAACGCCATAGCTAAAACTGGAAAACACTTTGGTCTTTGAGTTCAAGTCTTGGTTATAACTACCGCTAAATCAAAATCTCTGAAATCATACCAAACTCATTGACTACCTGACAACAGTAGGTCTAGACTGATATAATTAAACTTCCGTTTAAGCAAATTTTGCTTCAACTCAAAGTCCTAACCCGGGTATAAGTAAAACACAAACAGTGCGCTGGCAGTTAAAAGTTAAGGGGCGTTTCTCCTTTACTGTCGGTTGAATTTAGGAGTTTTAATCGCACGAATAATGATTTTCATTACAATCCTCTTGTTAAATCAGGAGAAATTTTGGTAGGAGATTGTTGAGGCCCAGTCTACCACTGTTTTCTTTTCCTTCTCATAACGAAACTGTTAGCAAAGGTACTGGGTTATCGATGGTACTGAATCTACTGACAGATATTTCGGGAATCTTACTCTAGACAAACAGCACGTGCAGAAAGCATGGTTAGAAGTTGGACTTACTCTTTCATTTATTTCTCATGCCTTGAACCTATAATACATGTATGGCCAATGATAAAAGATTCCCGTTAAAATTTCCAGGGAAATTAAATGATAGAGAATGGGAAACAATGTTTCCTTGTCTACTTTAACTTGATTTGTTGGGTATTTATTCTAGTTTTGCTTCGATCCTGACTACAATTTTTTTTTCCACTGGTGTATTGGGACAAAAGAAAAAAATTCTTAGACACAAGAGTACCCATTACATTACGAGCGATATCACCAAGTGGGACCAAATACATTATGAACAGTTTTGGGCCTAAGACTGACCCTTGGGGCACCCCAAAGTTTAACGCCTTAGAATCAGAGAGTATTCTGTCAATGGCGACCCTCCGCTTCCTTCCATCTAGGTAGGATTTGATCCAGTTAAGGCATATACCAGTAATTCCATAACGATGCGCTAGTCTTGCTAGTAGTATCTGATGGTCGATCGTATCGAAAGTCGCAGATAAATCCAATGATATAAACAGAACACACTCGTTACGATCGAGTGACAACGTGATGTCATTGTATATCTTGCACAATGCTGTCTCTGTAGAGTGGCTTGCTCGATAGGCAGATTGGATAGGTTCGTCGAGGTTGTTGGTACCTACATAATTGGTTATCTGCTTTGCTACGACTTTCTCAATCAGCTTTGACACATACGAGAGATTAGAAATAGGTCTGTAGTTCTTCAGACCTTCAGTATTCAAGTCAGGTGTCTTTAGTATACTGTAGGCGTAAGAATGGCCTCTTTGTAAGACGACGGCATAATGGATTTCAAAGAGTGACTCACGATATTAGTGATGATTGGTAGAAGTGACGGCAGGCAGGCCTTTAGCAGCCAGGAAGGAATAGGATCGAGGCTACAGCATTTGTTGTTAGACTTTTTTATGATTGACTCAATCTCTTTAATTCTTACAAGAGAAAAATCCGATAAACTATATGAGACAACAGGTGGTAGACTCGGTGGAGGCAGAAGGTGAAATATCAAGCGTGCTACGAATGTTAAATGTCTCTATCACTCCTATAAGTTTTATCCTTCAATACCATATGCTTCCACGAAGCAATTATCTTAAACCATGGCTCCAGGAGTCAAATTTAAAATTCTCTATAGGAAAGAATCCGTCGAACAAAAAAATCGAGATCAACTTCAATCTTACTGAGACAAGAGCAAGAATATACATATATATATATAAATATATATAACTAACTGCAGACAGTACTGTTTCGGCCTTCTGGGCCTCATCAGTGCAGTAGCTCTTTGGCATACAAAGCTTTGCTTTCATGTCCAAATTGAGCACTCTACTAGGATGAGTCATTGCTGCTAGCATTATGCATGCTCACTAGCTTTTCTAGTTTGAGCACTCTGGTATGGCTTAGATGATCCCACATATGTGAGATCACTTGAGGTGGCTATATAGTCTTTCCTCCATCCTAGCATCAGCACTGCACTGATGAGGCCCAGAAGGCCGAAACAGTACTGTCTGCAGTTAGATATAGCTCTTTGGCATACAAAGCTTTGCTTTCATGTCCAAATTGAGCACTCTACTAGGATGAGTCATTGCTGCTAGCATTATAAATATATATATATATATTTTTTTTTTTTTTTTTTTTCTACCACAGTTGGCAATAATGTCACAATCTCGTAGGCCAATTCCGTTTTCCTTAAGAGTGCAGACAACGCCGCTCGCGTCAACGTGTCACACAGTGGTCACGTACCGAAATAATCGTTTCACTTGAAGTCGATATTGTGGTAAAGAACAAATCGAAAGTGGTTTAGCACGGTCTGTTACGGGCTCACTCGGCTGCACCTCGTGAGTCCACAACGTTTTGATCCCTGTGATGACGAATAACGTTGTCGATATTGTACAGACCACAATAAACCAAAGTCCATTTTTTAACTGAATTCAATTACTGTTTCTATAAGAATGTAAACACTAGTTAAAGAAAGGAATTGGAGTTTCATATGGTTGTAGTAAAATACTGGTAGTAGCATATACAAAAATCTTTTCTCTTCAAAAAGAAATTATCGAAACGTTTAGAACGATCGATCTGCTGTAATAAGTCAGAGGACTATTAGGCAGAAGGGAGGGAGATCATGTATTATCCAAGTGTCACTTTCGTTTAAAAATAGTGCTTTGAATTACGTCAATACATCTACCCAAGATTCCCTAAGAGTTGAGAGGATCTTCTGCATTTCTTGCAGACCATCCGCAAGTTTACTTTTAGCAGCTTTCGTCTACGGCGTTGGCATAATTGAATAACAATAATAATAGGTAATATAGTGCATCGATAATGTAGTGATGATGATGATAATAAGCATGACGATGTTAATGATTATGATAATAACGATGATGAGAACAATAACGACTATAGCTAATTATGAAATTAGGAAGATAAGGAATATAATAGTCACAACCGTATTGCTTATTAAGTAGCATACTAAGGCCGTGACGAAATACTCGTTCTGTCCTGCAATGCTTCTGTTCACTCGGTGCCAACCAAATATGCAACAATGGCTTTTAAGAAATTAGAAACAGTAAAATTAGGCTAAAAACAATTTTTTTCATTAGATTTAAAACAAAAATAAAATAAAATAAAAAACCCAATAACTATTTTATTTTTTCTATTATTCATCAATTTGAAATTGAAGAATAAAAGAGAGAATAAAAATAGAATTCTACAGAATGTTGCTTCGCCAAGAAAATGACTGATCTGTGATTGTTACATCGAAAACTGTTGCTTTAAATCAATGTACAAAAAATGACCGAGCTGAAAGCTATTTTAGATCGGTCGAGGCATACTGTAAGATGTATAGATGATCCTTATATGCATGGTTGTCAAAGCTGTCCATAAGCCAGCTAACACTCGAATACTAAGAAAGTCGTTTCGACTCCATCTTGATTACAAGATTCTAAGAGTTTACATGGGACTTTGTGATCTAATATTAAAAAGAAAAACTCCTCCTCCTGTAGCCAGGGATAGCGACACAAGAGTCTGGCACATCAGGCGACAGCCGAGTTTCAGCAGTGCAAATAGCGCCTGCTGGTGAAGGTGGCAGTGACCGTCAGGACGGAGGCAAAAGAAATGAGAGAAAGCAACGAAAAGACAGCGAAATTTCATCGTGTGCCAATTTTTAAATGACGGCTGAACTCTCGCTTTAGGAGCTGCTTGGGGAGTTTCACTTCTAACAATGACATCGTCATGGATTTCAGCTTCATATCCTTGCTTGTGTTCCATCCACAGCAAGTGATGAGATATCTCAAAGTAAATGTTTGCCTGTCCAATCTGACTCCTGTTATTCATAATGTATGGAACAGCACGTAAAAGGATTGTTCACTTGAATTTCTCAAAACATAAATTAAAGGCTTGTGATCTCGCGACAGCCGGGAAAGATACTGCTATCGATTCTCAAATCTTTCTTTGTTTCTTATGTATATTTTTTTACAATGGTACGACGTAGGAGGTAAAATAACGCATCTCAATGAGATTTCTCTCCTCACGTTGAATTTTCCATGAGCCCGCGCCTCAACTTCGCCCGACCTCAAATTGGGGCATGGTCCTCAATCACAAAATTGGCTTTGTCCTGTCATACCTCTATATTGACATTATTCGGATCTTGCTTCATACTAATGCTTTTATCAGAGTATTGTTGATTTAAAGACAACATGAAGAGAAATGAAAGCCCGTTATCGTGAGGGTAATTGCATTAATATGTCTCGTTTTAAAAGTAATTCTGCGAGAATTTCAGGCAACACACTACCGGTTGTTTGTTTGATTGATTAAAAGGGCGCCCCCTAGTATGTTCACACAAGGGCAGTCTTGTTCACGATGAGATCTCCGCAAAAAAAATTTATCAAATTCTATCCCTTTCCGGTTAGATGTCTCAAAGACATCTGGTGAAAGGTTGCATGAACTATACTTTGACCAGCGTTAACCGCCGGTTTTAGCTAAGGAAGACCCGCAGACGAAGACCTTCATTTCTATTTATCTAACATGATTGTGACGAAGGCTATTTTTAGTAATTTGCGTGACTTACAACACCCTCTTGTTTTGTGTGACATACTTTCGAGTTGTCGGCATTATGTTTCATTCGGCCACGAGACACGTGTGTTACAAGTATAAAGAGAAGATAGTCTAAAGAGAGTCGCCAGTCTAAAGAGAAGATAGATGAAAGGATTGTAGAAATATTACAGTAACAGAACGGGGAAAGAGATATGTCATCTTGTTTATTTATATATATATATATATATATATATATATATATATATATATATATATATATATATATCGAAACGTGTACAATCCAAGGTGGTTTTGTTTCGCTTAGGATATTTGTGTTGTTTTGATTTATCTGTATACACGCCCCTAGGACATTTCGATAAGTGTATATCGAACCAAGTGCCTCTAAGAACCGTGTCTATTTATTGGATTCATCCTAGTGCTCACTATACCTGTCTGGTCAGCACAGGTTAGTTTAAAATACTAGATTGACATCCTTTCAGTCGATCCACTGACGTCAAAGCGCGCTATATTTCTTCCTCTGGTTGCCGTCTGCGTCTCAAACACCTTTCTACTTAGGTTCTCTCTTCTTTCCGCAACCCATAAGTGTTAATGCTCGGGTGGAGATGAAAAAAGGAGTTCCAAAAGTTTTGTAAACTAGACGCTCGAGGAGCGTTCACTCGGGCTTCCTATCGAGCGTTTTACTTGAACATTCACCACTGGATAGTTTGGTAATTAATTAATTGATTGGTAATTGAGTCTAAGCATGTCTCGCATACTGGGGCTCTTCATTCATTTAAGGGATCATCATTTTCTTCTTCATGCATGACTATTTGATTTATCATTTTCTCTTACATCATACTCCATTGCAGTATCACTGTCTGTTGTTACATTCTTTGATGTAGCTTGTTGATGTGTATCATTATCGTCTGCATCATTTTGTAAAGCTGTGAGGTTGCTGAATATTTTTAATATCAACTAGTATGTCTTTGTACATTGGATTATGTACTTTGAGCCAGTTAAGAACTTGCTGCATTAACTCCAGTCGCACTGCTTGAAAATAAACATGTCCTCTAAATTGTAACTTTCTTTTAAGCTTTAGCATTATTATACCAGATCTGTTAGGTGGACGAGGGAGTTGATTACATGTCTGATCACATTCTTCAGGTGTATTGCATATTCCCCCTTAATTTTTCTCTGTTGTCCTTTAGGCATGACCACAACCTTCTCATATACTATTCGTTGAGCTCTTATCGTATGTTCTAGTTTTTTTAGTGAGGATAGTATTGTAGGTATTTCATCCACATACATATTCATTCACTACAGCCTGACATGGTAATTTTCCTACCATGAACTTCTTATGACAAGTGTTGCATATATACTGTTTTCCATCAAATGACTGCTGAATATTGAAATATGATTGGCAAGGGTACTTCTTGTTTATACATATTATTACTGATTTCTTATAAAGTATTCCATTACAGATAGTACATATAAAATAAGGGCCTTCACTTATTTTCCTCTTAAACTGGTCAATACACAATTCAACTGATCTGGCTTTCACTAATTTCTTATTGCATTGGGTAAGTAATTCTTTCATGTTTGTGGCATCCATAGTTAAATATTTTATTTTAATTTCTTCTAGAAACCTTTTTTTAGCAACAAGTTCCATGCTGTCATTCATATGTATTTTTTTTTTGTGTTTTTTTGTGGTGTGTTTCCTTTCAATTTCAGTAATTTTACACGAGCAGCCAATAAATTGTATATTATAATCAATAGTCTGACACTCCTTTTTTTCTTTTTAATAATATTAAAAATTTCCTCTATTAGATTATATTATTCACACCACAAATGTGTTTTTGTCTGTTTCATTGCAGGTGAATGACTGTCTTCAGATGTCAGAAGAGAAAACAACTTCATTAACGTGTAAATTTATGTTAGTGCCAAAAACTGTAACACTGTCAGGCAGGGTAACAAGGTAAACGGTGCTTACTGTGTATTGTATTGTTAAGCTAAGATCCATTTTCAATGATTGCATGTAAGGTATTTGAATTTCAGTAACTACAGGGGAAAATAATCGAGTAACATATAGAATAAAGAACTACTGCAAAACAGTGGTCTTTGTAACACTTATCTTGACCTGATGATCTCTTTAATGCCTCTCTTCAGTACATTGTTGCTTATTGCCATGTCATATTTTGTGATTTGTAAACCTTTTAGTTCATACAGATCAGGGGTTCGAAGGGGTTGAAGGGGTTCGCAAGCTATGGTACCAGGCCTTGAGTCCCTTCAGGTCACGATAGGTAAATAGGCCCTACTTTGACCGCTTGTATGCGTGAATTTGATGCTAATTAAATCCGCATGTAAGCGGTTAATTACGAGCGAATCGGGTGCACCCCTTTTGGCGATCAAGAGCGGCTTGTGTCCAAAGACTCGGGCTTTCTTGTGGAAGCCCGAGTAATAATAAGAATAAGAAGAGCAACGCCGTAAAACCTACCGGCGTCCGTCGGGTCGAAAGTTCACATCCGCAAGCTCTGACTTTTTTTTTAAGAAAAAGGACGTCACGGGGCGGCGGTTAGAAATTTTGAAGGGCACTAGTGTTTTCGAGAATGAATGAATTAAGAAAAGCAATCAATAGACAAATTTAAGGAATAAAAGCGATCTCCGGTATAGCTTTTAATGTAATTGTGGGCGCTTTTGTTTTGTTTTTTTTTAAACTGTTTGTTTTCGCTTTTTGTTTTTTCATTGGTGAAGCCATAAGGCACTTCCTGTATCAAGATCGTGGAGGGGTCTTCCTTTTCGGGTCTGCGTTTCCGGGTCTTTATTTTCGAGTCCTTGTTTTCGGATCTTAGGCCAGGTCTTTGTTCTCGTGGGTCTTTGTTTTTGCTACAATCTTAACTACCGGTTGTTTGTTTGCTTGATTTAAAGGGCGCTCTTAAGCTTGTCTTACACAGGGGAAGTTTTGTTCACGATGAAATCTTCGCAAAAGACATTATCAAATTGGATCCCTTTCTGGTTAGTTGTCTAAAAGACATCCCGCGGAAGGTAGCGACTGATAAAAAAACAAATTTACTTGAATCTCATCTGCAATTTCCTGGGTTGAATTTGCTCAAAGTCCTGGTCCGACCGGATACTTTTTTAACTTAACCGAAAGCTCGGTTTTGGAAAAGCTTTTGTCAGACCGTCTTACTCGACGATCCTTTATCATAAAGTCGATAGACTGTTCTCACGAAGGAGACATGATCATCCATGGCCCGAAACGAAAAATAGAAGGAAAAAGGTAGCTGGCAAAAGCCATGAAGCCATGACGGCCTAAGACACCAAGTCACAAAATCAAAGGGCTCTTGAAGCCAGCTCATTCATGTTATGGCTTAAGTCTGTATTGATTTCTTGGACTTGTTGAATAAAGGTACAGTTGAATTCTATTTACGAGAACTTTCAAGACTAAATTTTCGTTTATTTTTTGGCAGTTGTGTGATAAGAAAACTTGTGCATTCGTCGTGATGGGAATTATAAAAAAGGTTGTGTGGGCTGAAGGAGGGATGGGTAGAAGTCATTAGGCAGACAGTGTCCTTTTTGTTGGCGTGTGTGTGTTTATGGGGCGGAGGGTGGGCTGGGTGGGCATAACTGGCTATCAAATGTTGTTCTAGCAGCAAATTATAAGTAAATCTCATCTTTCACGATCTTTTGCACTATTGTAAAATATTCCTCGCCCGTTTCTTGATATCTTTTGTTTATATTAAGGTGGCCATTGCATTAACGAAGCGGTCACAATCGTTCTTTCTAGAATTTCAAGCCTTCATATAGCCTGATTTTCACATATGAATATTTGTGTAGTCACCAAATAGATGAGAGATAAAATCACCAAAGAAGTAAACTAATGGCCAGTCACGAAAGTAACGCTTCGCTTTTCCCTATAAAAATAAGACACATATGTGTGATTTGGGGAGGGGCAGCATGCGAGACTACTTCCGTTCACGGTTTACAATGCAACTTCCGTCTACGGATTACAACTTCCGTCCACGGTCGACAACTTCCGTCAACATCTGCTTCACCATAATACCTAATTCGTTGCTTTCATAATGAATGAGCTAATAATGGCCATGCACTTGACTTCTGTTTTGATTAATGTGAAGCACATTTATCGAGGCTTACCGTAATTATTTTCTTTTATCCGAAAAGAGTCGTACATATCTTAAATACACGTGATACAAATAGCATGTGTATCCTTAACCCAAATTAGTCATCGCAGCTCGACATTAAATTGTGATTTCTCCCACACATTTCAACCGAGGCCATTCAAACTGCTATTGACGCTAAGGCTCTTTCTGTGCTATATCAATTGAACTGGGTCCCAAGAGCCATATGTCCGAGACAAAAATGCGGGATTTAATTTATTTGGCACTAGCGTGAATTTTAAGGAATCTGGCCTTAACACTATGTTTCTTGACGTCATGGTATAGACAAACTTCTATGGCCAGGACTGATTGATTGATCTTCTTTCTTTACTCGCGTTAAACCTGTTATACATAAAAACATAAAAAAAAGCAAAAAACAAAAAACACTTAATTTTTCTGTTGATACATGATTTCTGTACCTGAATTACAGCCAAATAATACTAACTAATGTTTACGAAGTTAGAGTGCTGTTCAGAAGGACTAGGTCGAATGTATAAAATTGCGGCTGACGGGATAATGATTTCAACCATGTTAATGTCCTAAACGCCTATGATCTAGCGCTAAAATTGGCTATAATTATCTATTGCAAAAATGATTAAGTCCATAGATTTGCGTATTACAACAATTGTGCACATTTAAAAAAATCAATAGTTATGCATACGTAAACGTCTGTTCAGCGTTTATAATAATACGGCCCATTTGTAAAACAGTGTAATATACAGGTCAGTTGAAAATCTGTTTTCCCGTGGCTGCTGATTTAACAACCCCGTCATCTTCGATACAAAGAATGATGTTAAGCGAATAGTTTTACGCTTACCTTTTAGGACTAACACTCCCTGTAGTATATTTAGCAATGCAGCTTTGATTATCGTTTTGCCAATATTCGCAACATACATGAATTCGACAAGCATAATATGTCCCTCACAATCACTTGGCAAATTCGAAAAAAGTAACGCACCAACAACACAAAATATGATATGGCGGGCAATTGGTAATACTTATGTAAAACAGCAAATTGCTCTTCGTCTCGCTTCTGGTCCAACATTCTTCCAACTTCTTAAGAGATAATCCTCCTCAACGAATGGCTTGGTCAATCGAACTGCACCCCTGAAAATTAGATATGTGTTCGGTATGAAGGCGACATGGGCTAGCAATCCAATAGGTAATGTGCCACGAATACTAGCCATTCGCTGAAATATTGTTTTCGTTTGATACCTACGGTATCGGGCAGAAGACTGGGAAAACCATTCCAAAACCCTATCCGGTAAATCACTGTGCCCCGACAGCTTTCCGGTGAAGTATGCATTTCGCTGTTTGTTTTCATCAAAACACGCTTTGGTAGATGACTGTTGTGGCCCAATTTTGAACGGTTTTCTTCAACTCATAATGAAACCGTAAGGCAAAGGTACCAGAACACGGAAAGCACTGAATCTGCTCACCCATGTTGCGAGATTTTTATTTGCGGCAAATGGAACTAGCCAAATTTAGAGGTAAAAGTTACCTTCATCTATTTCTTCCCGGTTTGATCCTGTCATATAACAATTAAAATATTATTTCTTCATTTCAGTACGAAATCTATTTCTCTCAGTTACAGATAGACAGAACACACACCCTATTGGTATCACCCTAGAGAGGAGGACTGGCGGGAGTATATAAAAATCGCGGCTAAGTGGTTGAGGTCGCAAAAACACATTCCGGCAAAATTAAATTATTTTTACTGTTCGTGGAAAATTCATCGGCTCGTCTCGTAAAATGTCAGTTTCCAATAAAGCTTAAGAAAAGTTCATCGATAAACTTTAATTTAATAAAAGAAGGTGACTGCACTTCTAACTCTGTTACCTTCCCTGATGCCAAAAGGCTAAGCCTGAAATAAGCCATCGATATTCATAACAATATGATTTGATGAAATCATTATTTGCCTTTTTCTGTTACTGGACACATTTGAAAACAAGTAACCTACTAACGACAAAAAATATGATATAGTCAGGGCAGTTGTTAAATTGCAGCACTCATGTTAAACTATCTAAATTGCTCTTCATCCCGTTTCTGGTATAACATTATTATTGTCTTTAAAAAGGGCTCTGTTACAAAGATTGGCTTAACGTTTTCCTATTTAGGACTGACACTCCCAGTAGTGCATGTAGCAATGCATCTTTCTTACTCCTATTGAAAGGCTACCTTCGCAAAAGCACTTGTAGGTTCTATCGTCACCTGAGTTGGTACTTGATAATTGAACAAATTTTGCGTCATTTGTATCACAGTTTACACCAATGAAAGTAGTATTCTGCCAAAAAAAAAAAGGTTAATGATAATGACTACAATGATGATATTATTGATAATTATAAATGGCGTCAAGAGTTCGAATGTGAAAGGCTAAAACATTTCCTTATGCGAATAGGCTAAAGTACATATAGCATTATTTATGTTGTGAGAAAGCCGACGGCAAAAGTTCGCCAAAGAGGTGGCATTCTAATTTTTTGCCTTGCGAAACTAAACGCTGAAACGATTTCGAAATTGTCAAATAGAGAAATGGCAATTAAATATTATTGAATTTGTCGGTGCAAGAAGTGACTGTAGAACATCATTTTCTAGAAAGCCGAGTCAGTCTAGTCACGGCGAGTTTGTGTGTCAAAGGTAAGCTGAAGTATAGTCTGCAGTGCGCTTAAGATCGTTTTTAGACGATGATTATTGTTAGCGTTGCTCTTCGGAATCGCTTCTGCCTAGGAATTAACTCATGATCAGTACGTGTTGTTTGATAAAATAGTTGTATTTCTGAAAGTTAAGTATATATAAATTATACTGTAACATTGGAGAAAATTTAGAAAATTTTCTCCATGTTATTTTCTTAAGTTCAATCTTTGAAAGTTTGAAGGATTCTTTAGTTCTTTTCATGAATTTTAAAGAAACTTCTAACAGTACCGTTCATAATAAAATTCAAACCAAAATGATTTATTCTTTCTTCTGTACCCAATATAGAGTTCATCTCTAAACTTACGTTTGGTTCCTTTATTTCCACTTCTTCCCTAGCGGCCGAACCTGGTGTCATACCCGGGCTAGATGCAATCTTGTAAACACAGGAACTGGCTCCAGGTCCAGGTAGTCCCTGGGTGCCATTGTAACCGGATGGTCCACGAGGGCCCTGAGTACCATTATATCCTGGAGGTCCGGCAGGTCCAGCAGGTCCGGCAGGTCCAATATCACCCTTAGTGCTATTGAATCCCAGTGGGCATGTGATCTACGAAAAACAAGATTTCCTGTTTTGAAATGAAGAACGATAATTTTTTGGCCAAGAAAGGAAATTTTCCGAGGAGGAAGTGATGATTTCACTGATATTGAGGAGCACTTGCGAGGTAGGGTGGCGGAAGGCTTGTGCAATTCTGAACTGTCATGTATGTATGTTCAGAATTTAACTTACTGTCACATTTTCCAGTTTCTTTTCCACCTGCCAAAGAGATAAGAACTGTCATTAAACCAAACAGCTGTAATGATTAACTAAACACGCGAATAGTTGCATTCTGATATCGCCATCCACATCTATAAGAAACAGAGATATACAAGGAGATGAATATACAGAAAAAAAAAACTTGCCTTTGTGACGTTTTCCTCCAGATTCCTTAAACCTTTTGAAACCTGTCACAATAATGAGTAAAAAGGTTAACATAAAGAGACTGTGTCGTAATAAGATAACACTATATATTTGATTGTGTCGTAATAAGATTGCACTATTTGATTCAAGTGAGATTAATTTGGCACACGTCCTACAAGAAATATAAGAAATTCAAGAAATGGATCTTTTTGATGTGTAATCTTTCTTTCTTTACCATAAGACTATAACGAAAACACTGAAAGAAAAACTGACCTCCGTAAAGTTATTCTCCAGATTCTCTAAATCTTTTGAAACCTGTCAGACAAACAATTAAAAAGGTTTACATAAAGAGACCGTGTCTTAATGCGATTAAACTATTTGATCCAAGTGAGTTTAATTTGGCGTGTACACGTCCTACGAGAAATGTCAGAAATTCAAGAAATGGATCTTTTTTGATGTGCAATCTTTCTTTCTTTACTATAAGACTATATTGAAGACACTGAAGGAAAAACTAACCTTGGTAAAGTTATTCTCCAGATTCTCTAAACCTTTTGAAACCTGTCACAATAATGAATAAAAAAGTTTACGTAAAGAGACTGTGTCGTAATAAGATAACAATATTTGATTGTGTCATAAAAATATTGCACTATTTGGGTCTCTTTACATCAATGAAAAGCACTTACTTGTTGGCTGATCTAGCCAAAAGGCCGAGAAGCGATGCCGATGAACACAAGTGAGTTTAATTTGGCGTGTACACGTACTACAAGAAATGTAAGAAATTCGAGAAATGGATTTGCTTCGATGTGTAATCTTTCACACGAGAAAGGGAAAATTTAATACAGGGAATACAAAAAGTTATTAATACATATAAGAATGACTAAATCTACTAAATGTGTAAGAATTGGTGCAAATAAGGGCTCCAAGATCAATGAATATTATCAAAAAATAATCTACAACTGAATAAGGAAATCAACTAACGAATACCAAGGAAGATAATTCAAAACTATATTTGTTGAATTGCCAAGGATAATAAGAGTAAACTTACTTTGTTTTTAACATTCAGCAACTCCTTTTTAATCTGTAATGAAAAAGTAGAATCAAATTTGAACAATACAAACTTTTTAATTGTTTTGTTATTCGAATACCGAGCATACAGATAGTTTCTTTTCTAATAACACTGCCCCTAACCCCCTTTACTTAAAGAAAAAAAAAACGAAAAAAAACTATAAACAAACACTGAAGGAAAAACTCACCTCAGCAAAGTTATTCTCCAGAATCCTCTTTGAAACCTGACATAAAAACGAATAGAAATAGGTTCCTGACTAAAGTTTAAAGAGAAGTATTCGTTTTCGATATAAAATATAAAGACGGAAAGAGATGAAACGAAAATGAAAAGATGAAATGCGAGTAATTAAACAAGAGTCGAGCAAAGAAATTTTGTGCACCCTCTACCCTTCAAAAAACCGAAAAAAAAAATTGAATGAACACTAGCGGAAAAAAGGGACACATTTTTCAACGGTAAATTTACTGGGTAGCTTTCTTGAACAATTTATCTTAGAGCCCACGAAACTCAACCCAAACTGAAATGGCATGATAACAATCTTGGTTGATATCATATGGTGGGCTGTATTATTATAGAAAATCTAAATCCCCACTACTTGAGGTTTTTTCAGTTTTCAGCAGTAGTGGATGTATCCCGTAATGAGAATTCCATCGTTGAATTTTCTTCCCTAATTAATAACGAAGAATTTTGACCTACCGAAGGTTTCCTCAAAGCCGAGAGGTTCCTTTTCAGCTCTTGTTGATTCTTCTTGAGTTCTGATATTTCTTCATGAATAGATGAAAGAAAACATTAATAAATGAGTGGATGCATAAATACATGATGGCTGAAGATTTAAATAGTGATAATAATAATGATAATTGAGTCTTTTCGGTTGGATTTATGTGGTACTTGTCTATATTTTTAATTAACAAATTACGGCGTCTGAAAATATACCTCCTCAAAGGAGAGAAGTCCTTATCGGCGGAAATGGAATTGTTTTTACGTATACCGAGCCGTTGCTCTTCGGAGGAATAAAATACACCATAAGAAACATATATTTAATGCATTTCATGGCAGTTCAAATACATATAAAGATATTTGAACTGCCACTCTTCTCCTGGGACTCCTTGGAGGATCTTGTCAGGAACAGTAAGATCACGGGAGCTTGGGCAGAAACTGTGGACATATTTCCAGTAGTGCATTTGTACATATTCATTGTCGCAGAAGAAACGGTTCAATTAACAAATGATTTTCAACGTTGATTCATTCTCGTCGATTACAACAAATAAGCAACTTAAGTGTTAAATCACTTTACGTGATATGATAATATTATGTTCAAGCAAACCATTTCTATCTCGAATGAATAAAGGGGTAAGTTTCTAAAGAAACTGTGGTTCTGCGTCGGTGGGAGAGTATAGCAGGTAATTTATTGTTAACAACTGGGTTGAAAACGTAAATTAGCCACCGTAAAGGGTAAAAAAGCTGACGTTTGGAGCGTTAGCCCTTCGTCAGAGCGATTAGAGGAATTGTGGGTTGTGTGTGGGTTTATATGCAGAAAGTGGAGCTACGCCATTGGTGGGAATATGGTGACGAGAAAACAGGAATAAATTAGTTGAATAAAAAGCGCTCGTTGATTCCGTGGGGATTAAGGGTGGAATATAAATTTTTGTTCTAGTGTTTTACGACTTTCCGAACTACCTAGATGTAAGGAAAGGCCGCAAACTGCCATACGCTGTTTAGAATGATTAGGAAGATTTAAGTGTCTAGCGACTGGTTTGGATGCGTCCTTGTCATTTCTTTCCACATCGCGAAAGTGTTCTCGGAATCGGTCACCCAGTCGTCTTCTTGTTTCGGCGATGTATAACTTATTTTAATAAGTGCAAGTTATGCAGTAAATAACATTGGCGGAGGAACACGTAAAGTGGTCAATGATCTTAATGGATCTTTCGGGTCCCGATATTTTCTCTAAGTTATGAATGAAAGGACAAGTTTTGCATCGTGAGCGAGCGCATTCAAAAGTTCCAGATTGGTCATTGGTTTGAAATGAACTCCTGACTAAAAAGTTGCCTATGTTTTTGTCACGTTTGAATGAAATAAGTGGGGGTTGCGAAAAGATAGTGCCAGTCTCTGAATCGTTTTGGAATAATTTAAAATTTTTAGATTTAACTGCGTGGTTGTGAGGGTGAAATGTAAGAGTAAATGGAATGCGGTCAGTGTTTTCCTTCTCGGCCGTTTATAGAGCTGCCTGTCGATCGATTTGTTGGGCACGGTGGTAGCCCGCTTGAAAGACAGAAACAGGATAGCCACGTTTATCGAAAAACTGGCACATTGCCTCTGATTTTTCGTAAAAATCAGAGTCGTCACTACATAAACGACAAAGTCTGAGAAACTGTGAAAAAGGTATGGAGTTCTTGACGTGTGATGGATGTGAAGACGAATACAACAAGTAACTATGTGAATCTGTAGGTTGGTAGTAAACACTAGTACATACAAATTTGCAAAATTACAGTTACAAATTTCCCAGGTATATTTAAGAGCTGGATGAGAGGAATTGACGGCGGTTATAAATTGAGTGAGCTCCTCTTTGGTAGAGGAGGTAGCGCCGATGCAATCGTCAATGTAGCGGCCGTAGAGTTCAGGTTTTGGGCCGGGGTATTGGCTAAAAAATTGATGTTCGATAAAACCTACAAAAAGATTGGCGTAGCTGGGTCCCATTTTAGTACCCATGGCCACGCCATTAGTTTGTTTGTAGTAGTTACCACCGAATGAAAAGCAATATTTAGTCTCCACTACACAACAAAAAACACAGTAGTGTACACCAAATAAGTTTATTTAGGGAAGCCTGCCGAGAACCAACCCGAGGCACATATAGCCCGAGGCGTGCATACATACATTCGCAACTGATATACCATATACAATCCTGATATAAAGTCAATTCCTTACACATTCAAAATAGGTATACATTACTAACATGCACACTTCACCAAGTCGGGATTAACAGAGGTGGGCAACCGCTTACAAGGACATTACTACGGTTATACGGAGGCCAGAAAAAACCCCTTTGGGGAAAAAAATATGACAGGAAATCTGGGTAGGAACCATGGCCCACACTCAGAGCAGTTGGCAGCCCGTCCTACGAGGCTTCACAGTTAAAGAAAATAAGTTTCAAACTAAAATAAATTTGTCAACAGTCAGAGGTGGACGGTTGGTTCTGAGGCCTAGATGGACGCCACGTGCTATACTCCCCCTTATATACCGCTGCATCATTACCCATGATGCTCGGGCCTAAGGCCCGGGCCTTGTCGTATCTCGTGCCGACAAAATATTTATTTCTGCCTTATTCGCAGACTCAATCGTCAGAAATACCATTGAGTGTGAGTACTAGTTCGGCCAGACGGAGTAGTGTCAAAGAGCTAGGTTCCTTAAAAGTGCGTTGATTGAAAAAATGTTTGAGGGCCCGGAGACCTTCGTCATTGGGAATGACAGTGTAAAGAGATGTTATATCCATGGTGAAAATAAGTTTGTTTTGGTCGAGGAAACTAAAGTCACGAAAAATTTCAAGTGCGTGTTGGCTGTCCTTAATGTAAGACGGTAAAGTTTTGACGATAGGTGCCAATAATTTTGTCTAAATAGCTGGAAATAAGTTCGGTGGTACAGCTGCAGGCAGAAACGATGGGTCGACCTGGGTTGTTAGGTTTGTGGATTTTAGGTAAAAAGTAAATACACGAAGTTCTAGGAGTGGAGATGAGATTTTTAAGAAGTGGCCGGCAATTCTTGTTTAGCTATAAGATCGTTAATCGTATTATTGACAATGTTTTGGTTAATTAAAGTGAGATCTTTGTCGACTTTAGGATAAAAGGAGGTGTCAGAAAGTTGCCGCCAAGCTTCCTTTTGGTAGAGGTCGGCCCGCCAAAGAACAACTGCACCGCCTTTGTCGGCCGCCTTAATGACAATGTCTTTGCCTTTTTTTTTAGACTTTTTAGTGCCGACCACTCTTCCGAAGAAAGATTGGAAAATTTGGTGTAACGATTGAATTTAAGTTTGTTGATATTTGTTTGTTCGACATTTTTTGAGGAAAAAATCTAAAGATGAGAACCGGCCCTCTTGGGGAGTCCATGAAGACTTTCGAATCTGGAGTGTTTCGAAAGTATCTTTGTTCGAGGTGTTAAAATCATCCTCTTTGTCATGAAAAAAGGCTTTCAATTGAACGCGGCAAAGGAACTTTTCAACGTCTTGCTTAACTGAAAATTCGTCGGTTTTTTTGTGGTATGGGACAAAAACATAAGCAACTTTTTAGTCAGGAGTTCATTTCAAACCAATGACCAATCTGGAACTTTTAAACGCGCTCGCTCACGATGCAAAACTTGTCCTTTCATTCATAACGTAGAGAATTCCTAATCGCTCTGACGAAGGGCTAACGCTCGAAACGTCAGCTTTTTTACCCTTTACGGTGGCTAATTTACGTTTTCAACCCAGTTGGTAACACTAAATTACCTGCTATACTCTCCCACCGACGCAGCACCACAGTTTCTTTAGAAACTTACCCCTTTATTCAGACGACAGGGTGACCGATTCCGAGAACACTTTCGCGATGTGGAAAGAAATGACAAGGACGCATCCAAACCAGTCGCTAGACACTTAAATCTTCCTAATCATTCTAAACATCATATGGCAGTTTGCGGCCTTTCCTTACATTTAGGTAGTTCGGAAAGTCGTAAAACACTAGAACAAAAATTTATATTCCAAATCGGCACCCTTAATCCCCACGGAATCAACGAGCGCTTTTCATTCAATTAATTTATTCCTGAAATTTAGAGATCCTCGCAGCTAAGAACACTACTGAAACGAGTAGTTGTAAATAGGACCTGAAAAAAATTCAGGCCCGTACGGGATTTGAACCCATGACCTCTGCGATACCGGAGGTCCTATCAGGTCCTATTTACAACTACTCGTTTCAGTAGTGTTCTTAGCTGCGAGGATCTCTAAATTTCATTTCTCCACCGCAGTGCAAGTATATGAATTTTCATATATCTAAAATCTTAATTTATTCCTGTTTTCTCGTCACCATATTCCCACCAATGGCGTAGCTCCACTTTCTGCATATAAACCCACACACAACCCACAATTCCTCTAATCGCTCTGACGAAGGGCTAACGCTCCAAACGTCAGCTTTTTTACCCTTTACGGTGGCTAATTTACGTTTTTAACCCAGTTGTTAACACTAAATTACCTGCATTTCTATCTCGAGCTGCCTTGATGTAGCTCTTTTGGAATTACCAAGCCAAGAAAAAAGCCAAAAGTAAACCCAATACATGAAATAAAACTCAAAGGGTTTTCTGGATTTATTTCCTGGCGAATTATAGCTAATTTTTCTAAACTTCGAGACCATTATGCGATGCAAGTTTCAAAATACGCATTCATGCGTTGGGAAAATTTATCAGTAGCTTTTATCACATATCATGATTATTCAATAAATAAACTAACGCTTCCCTCGAATTTACATCACCTGAATCGATTTATGATGAAGCAGCGGGAAACAGCGATGCCTTTTCTCCAAAATGGTTTTTTGGATCTCGACACAATGGTTGCATCGTGGCGATCGCAGATATCTTTGTGCAAACACTAGGATCGATTACTGGCAACTCATTCATTAGGATATAGAAATTAAAACTTGGATGTTCCTAATCATTTTAAGATCCAAGGATTTTTTTGAAAATAAGTACTATGCAAAAATAGGCCTCATTGTTTTTTTAAATTTGATTACCGCGAAAAATTTAGGGTATTCAATATTTTCGGCTTTTACGGATTATGTTTACCGCTTACTCCCCTAATGCTCTTTTGCGGTGTTTGAACATTTTTCACATCTTTCGATTCTCAATAGTTATAAAACGATGAAACAATGCGGTCAATTTGTCATTTAGAAAGTAGCGCAACAGAAAAATTCTTTAATAAACCCAGGGAATAAGTCCTTGGGGTCTTTTCACAGGACAAAATTGCAAGAATCCGTAAACGGAAACGTGGCAGAAACATGTTAAACCGTTCTGGAAACACGACGGATAAACTGTGTTTCCGTTACCGGTTTCGTGACGTTTTCTCGCGTTTCCGTTGCTGCGTATACAACGGAACCGGACCACTTTTTGTGCATGTTAAACATAACGGAAACATGGAGTTGCATGTTTCCGCCACGTTTCAGAAATACGGAAACATGTGATTTCGTCCTGTGTTTGGTCTCAAGGAAAAACTGTAGATAATCCACAAAAAGATAAATTTTTTTGCAGAAGGTTAAATTTTTCAGTCTGAACGGTTAATAGTGAATGTAATTTCGCTATTATGATTAACCAGAGCTGAAGAACGAACCCACAGGGAGAGGGATGATCTTAAATCAAATTGGTGAGACTTTCCTGACCATCTTATACGTTAATGACTTTTACATGCTGTCAATAACATCGGGAATTTATTTTCGAGACTTAAACTGAATCCAAGAAAAGCAAGAAAAACAAACCAAAACAAATAAATAAAAGGAAAAATCCTATTCATCCTACACATTTCAAAGCCCGGGAAGGGGGGGGATGATTTTTGTAAATAAAGAGAATATCGCTGTCAACCAAGGTATTCACGATTCTCGCGACGTGTGCTGACATGCATTTTTATGTATATAGGTGTCACACCTAGGAATGCGGTGCATATTAAACCATTGTTGTTTAATGGCGTTTTGATGCACTAGAAGTGTGTTGGCGTGCCATTATAAAGATTAAAAAAAAAAAAAAAAAAAAAAAAAAACATGTCTTTGAACGTAATTATCAGTGAGGTGTGTAGAGATCCTTTCCTGTCCGTTCTTATCAATGCCTATGACTCGAAGGTCTCTCAGAAAAAAAAAAAATAATAATAATGATAATGATAATTATGATAATAAAAGAGGCTTCTTCACGATTTGGGCGTGAATTTGATGAGTTAATCATCTGTAGTGCGTCACGGGCTTGTTCATACTTAGTCAACCTCGATCTTATTTGGATTTTGTGCTTCTGCCAACTTATATGTTTTTCTACCTTACCAGGCCATCATTGTGTGGTTTTCTACAGGCTGAGACTCGCTTTCGCAAATCCAAAATAGAAGCGTATCTAACTCACGATCAATTTGAAGATATGAATTAAAATTTAGAATAAAACATCTTGTAAATCTGCAAATACCTGTTTCTCCAGAGCAGGTACATCGTGGTGAACCAGCGTGAAACACACCAAACAACATCAGCAAGGTAAGCCCAAGAGAAAGTGCTGAGACAAAACATATAACCAACAGGGCCGCACGATACAATCTCTGACCTTGGCTGGCATCGCTCTTCTCGTCAGCAGTTTGCAGCAAACTACCACCATTACTCATATTCCCGTTTGAAACACTATTCAGTTGCTCTTGACCGTCAATGGTCGCTCCAGTTTCCTTTTTGGTGAGGAAGAGCTTATCTTCTGCTTCGGTAGGATGGTTTTCTTGAAGTTCTATTTTACAATTAGACGCAATAGGCGAGTTCGATCGTCGCCCAAGGAAAACGCTACCGGTTGAGGAAGACATGAACCTCTCCAAAGTCGTTACTACAGGCGTGTTATTCTTAACCTTTCCTTTAGTGGTGCGAAATCGACAGTCAGTAAGATGTAGGCACCCGAAAAGAGAAATAGATGTGAAGAGAATGACAAGCTGCCACGTTATATGTAGTACTATTTCCTTAGTAATAGACTTGTACATACACATACACATACTGTTCTCATTCTCCTCTCTTAATGGTTTATTATCCTCAAAAGTAATGATCGAGAAATGCGCAGCTTAGCATGAGATAGAATGTGCCAAATAACGGCGGAATTAACAGTTTTAGGAAAACTATTATTGATATTTTTTGAAGTTTTCAAGAATCAGTCAATTTTTTATTTTATTGTTCAACTCTTTGGAATTAAGAGGCTTAATTGGCTTATTTCATCTTCATTTAAAAAATAACATTTACTCAGGTGCTCTCAAGGTCACTGAAACGTTACCCGTTGTAGTCTACTTTGTACATAATAAACACAAAAGCAAACGATAACCTTCTCGTATTTCCTTTTTCCGTCAAAACAACTTTGATATCTGTCTTCTGGCCATGATTAAAGGACAAAGGACGTGAACATAATGATTCGATTAATCATTATCCTGTTCTTAATGATCGTAGAAAATCGGTCTAAACTTCTTTTTGGCACAGTTTTCATAAAACACATTTAAGGTCATCACTTTATGCCAATGCTATCGCGGGCATAAACCATGATCTTGGAAAAAGATGAGTTGGATCAAGTCGTCATAAAAAAATATATATATATATTTCCGGTTGTTTACCTTCCCATCAGAAAAACCACTTGTTCGACAGTTAGGACAAATGAGATGCATTCCAGAATAGAAATTTCCTAGGTATACGCGTATTTCTTGTACAGGGAAATTCTCAGAGATGGGAATTCATAGGATGTGTGTTGGAAACGTTGAGGTCTAGTCGAGGGAGGGAATGGTCTTGAATTCTTGTAATTGAAATGTTGCAAGGAGTCAATTTCATCGAGTAAAGAACATGCTGTGAGGATTAATTATATCGAACGTTCTGACAGGTCGTCAATTTGCCTATCAATAGAGTGACATCAAACACAATAGGAGAAATTTAGACACAGTATATTTCGCAGTTACATAAATTTAACGTTCGCGTTCCGACTTGCTATTATAATATTTAAGACCAATTTTCCACCGTTTTCAAGGAAAATATATTAAAGGAATTTTGTTTAGACTTTTCAAACCTAGTCTATAAATCGAATTAAATGGAAGTTAATTAGTCTCGAAATAGGTTTCAATTAAGCAAACGCGAGCTCCTAAGTGCCTTGAACTAGTTGAGTACGAACTCCATCACAAAATATTTTGGCGATAGAGAAAGAACCATCCTTCTCCGTCAACTCCTTAAAATTTTCTAGTTAAAAGCTTCAACAACGTGGCTGTTATTTACATCCCAAACGGATTTATGGATTATCGTCGTACAAGGTGAAGGTTTATTATCAAGGGGATATAAATAAGAATAGAAGCCGGCCACATTCAATCGGTGAGTTAATTGCGTTATCTTGTTAAGAATCCACGCTCTACACACTCATCTAAAATACGGGTGATTGATTCTTACTTGCTAATCCTAGCTGTAATTATCTCTTTCCTTCCTAAACAGTAAATGTCTCACAGCGAATATTCTATTCGCCCTTGACCCTACTCTAAAAAAAGAGCGTGATGAATAAATGCAAAACGAACTGAAAATTTTGATCAGTTCCATGTCCTTGCAATATTAAATTTCCACGCATCTTGTGGAAATATTCTGTCTTTCTTTCCTTTCAGCTTTCATCAACAATGTTCGTTCAAATTCATGCTCGTATCTAGTACTGTCGTGTACGTATACAGACGATGCCCAATTTCTTATCTTTTAAATCTACTGCGCTTACCACCATATTGAGTATTTAACACAATATGTGTTTCAAAAATATTTTTTCGCGACTTAAAACAATTGTACAATTAATGATATGGATAGCCGTTACGTATCAACCATTCGTAAAATACTGTAGGACCTCAGCCAGCTTTGCTACATGTACCCTTCTGTCCTAACTGCCCAGTCATACATTCTGATGTATATTTGATAATCCTTGATACATTATGAGATATCTAGACTTGCTTTTTTGAGATGAATTACTTCATTTTATTCGTGATTAACATATATAGGCATGGTTCATACTAACCCAGTCCAAGAAATTTTAGGTTTGTAGCAAATGGAAATTTCAGGCGTGGGGAATTTGTGACGGAGATTGACTGAACTTAAGAGGAAGGGAATTTTCAAATTGACACAGTTTCGTGGAGTCCCGTTGAAAAAGAGTAACAATTACTCCAAACTGAAAGTTTCCCATGCGTATGAGACGCAATGGAACGACTGGCACGTATGCTGGCTGAACTGGATGAGAAATCTACAGGAGGAAGAATCATTTCTTTTGAAGCCCTTTAGTCGTAATTTTGGAAATATCTTTACCTGACCATTAAAGACAAAATTAAGATGACACCTTATTTATGAAAAGAGAACCTAGTTGTCTTGTTATACTGTTAGCGCGTGTCTAGGTTGAAATTAGCTTCAGAACGTACCAAGCTTAGCGAAGGAAACCAATGACTCGCGACCAGACTTTTTCAGTCTTCTGTAATTTCTCTCTCTTCTCTGAATCAATTCTGCAAGCAGCAAATTCACTTCTCTCGCTTCTTTTCAACCACTCTGACTCTGATTAAATCTTGCTCGCTCTGAGTAACGGCAGTCGAATATTTCTCTCTAACTTTGATCGATTGAATGTGAACGCTATTGAACACGTGTATCTACTGACTATGTGTAGGCATGAGTTGGCATGCTGGCCAAGTGATCTTGAAAGATTTTAAAAACGTCGTGGTCAGAACAATAACCTAAACACCACAAAAATGTGACAAATAAACAACAAAGTATCTAAAACTTCCGATTAAGCAATCAGTCGGTGACTGCTAAAACAAAAACAAGACCTCAGAGGAGGTCCAACGCGAGGTCATCAGACAAACTGAGCACGTTCATTAATGGAAGTTAGAAAAGAAGGATACATTAAGGAAACTCAACGCCATAGCGAAAACCAAAAGACGCTTTAGTGTTTGAATTCAAATCTTAATTAAAACTACTGCCAAATCAAAATCACTAAAATCACTCCAAACTCATCGACTACGTTACAACAATGCGTCTAGAATGATATAATCCAACTTCCTTTCTCGCGAATTTTGCTTCAACTCAATGTCCTAACCCGGGTATTGGTAAAACACAAACAGTACGTTGGCAATTAAAAGTTAAGGGGCGTTTATTCTTTATTTTGTCGGTTGAATTTAGGAGTTTTAATCGCGCGAATAATGTTTTTCATTACACTCCTCTTGTTAATCAGGAGAAACTTTGGTAGGAGATTGTTGGGGCCCAGTCTAACATTTTTCTTTTTCTTCTCATAACGAAACTGTTAAACAAAGGTATTGGGTTATCGATGGTAATGAATCTACTGACAGATATTTCAAGAATCTTACTCTAGACAAACAGCACGCGCACAAAACGTGGTTAGAAGTTGGACTTACTCTTTTATCTATTTCTCATGCCTTGAACCTATAATACATGTATGGTAGAATTGCTAATAGTAAAAGATTCCCCGTAAAAATTCCCAGGGGAATTAAATGATAGAGAATGGGAAACAATGTTTCCTTGTCTACCTTAGCTTGATTTGTTAGGTATTTCTTTTAGTTTTACTTCGATCTTGGCTACACTTTTTTTTCTCAGGTGTATTAGGACAAAAGAAAATTTCTTAGACACAAGATTATTTTGTTGGGGCAGTTTATTGGAAAACCACTTGAAATTTCAGATAAACTCATGCGAAAGTTCACAGAGTGATTACAAATAAAGCGCGATAAGTAAAATTTTATTCCTCAACATCTGTGGACTAACTCTGGAATTGGTTACAAATGTCTATTACATTATTAGCGACCGCTTAACACCACCGGAATCGACCCCTGACAATTACTAGCAACTACTATCTCCATATAACATCTTAATAACACAATAAAGACCCGAGAACAAAGGAAATGATCACCAACTATAATAGCTCTTGATTATTAAACTAATTCTCCTTGTCAGCACTTAAGAGAGTGTCTCTGTAAGAGCGGTCCGGTCGATTTTGCTTGAGACACGG